>NC_064638.1:355902725-356167725 GCF_023864345.2 Schistocerca serialis cubense | reverse complement strand
AGAATCATAACCTTGTGGAAAACCCAGATGCAGGATCTTCTCAGTCTACCCACCTAGCACAGGTTTATTAATGGACTGGCCACCTGTGAAAGCAGCCACGTCTTACCAGCTCTGCTTCCATCATTGCACAGCTTTTCATATTCTACATCTACGTCTACATATATACTACACTAGCCACCAAGCAGTGTGTGGAGGGCACAATTCGTGCCAAAGTCATACACCCACCGCATCCACCCCCATTCAGCTCGCGGATCGCATGAGAGAAAAACAACTGTCTGAACACATCAGTACGAGTTCTAATTTCTCTTGTCTTTGAATGGTGATCACTACGGGATTTGAAAATGGGTGGTAATAATACATGCTCTACATCCTCGGCAAAGATCGGA
The DNA here is from genome assembly GCF_023864345.2 of Schistocerca serialis cubense. Taxonomy (NCBI): domain Eukaryota; kingdom Metazoa; phylum Arthropoda; class Insecta; order Orthoptera; family Acrididae; genus Schistocerca; species Schistocerca serialis. The sequence goes on along the minus strand of NC_064638.1, from coordinate 356,167,339 downwards.
TTTCGGAAATTAGTGAGCAGCCCCTTCCGTTTAGTGCATCGTCTATCTGCAAGTGTGTCCCACTTCAAACTTTCTATGAGATTTTTAATGCTCTCACGATGGCTAAAGGTACCAGTCATGAATCTTGCCACTCTTCTTTGGACCTTCTCAATCTCTTGAATCAGACCCAGCTGGTAAGGGTCCCATACAGATGAACAATACTCTAAGGCTGGACGAACTAACATATTGTAAGCAATTTCCTTTGTCAATGGACTGCATCACTTCAGGATTCTACCAATAAACCGCAATCTAGATTTTACCTTACCCATTACTTGTGTAATCTGATCGTTCCATTTGAGATAATTTCGAATAGTCACACCCAGATACTTGACAGATGTTACCGCTTCCAAAGACTGGGCATTTATTTTTTACTCGTACATTAATGGGGATTTCTGCCTTTTTACAACAGGCTCTAGATATCGGCTCACAAGTTGATGCCATATTTCTCGACTTTCAAAAGGCATTCGACTCATTTCCGCACTGTCACTTGATCCAAAACGTGCGCACTTAGGTCTATCTGATGACATATGTGGTTGGATAAAAAATTTTCTGACAGAGAGCAGTATGTCATCCTGAACGGGGTGACTCCAACAGAAACAAGTGTAACTTCAGGTGTGCCCCAGGGCAGCGTAATAGGTCCACTGCTTTTTACAATTTACATAAACTATTTGGCTCATGGTATTGACAGCGGCATTAGACTGTTTGCCGATGATGCTTTAATTTAGCATCTAGTAAAATCATCAGACGATCAATTCCAATTAGAAAATGATCTAGAGAGAATTTCTGTAAGTGCGAAAAGTGGTAATTAGCACTAAAGAAAGAAAAGTGCGAGGTTGTATACATGGTACGAAAAGAAATCCGATAAATTTTGGGTATACAATAAATCGCACAAATCTAAGGGCTGTTAATTCGACTAAGTATCTAAGAATTACAATTACGAGCAACTTAAATTGGAAAGACCACATAGATAATATTGTGGGGAAGGTGAAACAGAGACTTCACTTTGTTGGCAAAACACTTAGAAGATGCAACAAACTCATTAAAGAGACAGCCTACATTACACTTGTCCGTCCTCTGCTGGAATATTGCTGTGTGGTATGGGATCCTTACCAGTTAGGATTGATGGAGGACATCAAAAAAGTGCAAAGAATGGCAGCTCGTTTTGGTTATCGGGCAATAGGGGTGAGAGTGTCACTGATGTGATACGTGAGTTGGGATGGCAGTCACTGAAACAAAGGCAGTTTTCTTTGCGGCGAGATCTATTTACAAAATTTCAATCACCAACTTTCTCTTCCGAATACAGAAATATTTTGTTGACACCCACCTATGTAGGGAGAAATAATGATCATAATAAAATAAGAGAAATCAGAGCTCAGATGGAAAGATTTAGGTGTTCCTTTTTCCCATGCACCATTCGAGAGTGGAATAGTAGAGAAGTAGTATGGAAATTGCAGAGTACCAATGTAGATAAGAATGGTGCTATATTTGTAGTATAGTCAACATATAATGTTACGGGGATATCGTCTGGGCCAGATGCCTTCCTGGTGTCTAAGGATCGTAACTGTTTTACAATCCCAGATACACTAAGCACTATGTCAGCCATCCTTGCGTTTGTTTGATAATTGAAAGGGGGAATGGTGCTGCAGTCCTCTACTGTAAACGAGTTTTTGAAAGCTAGGTTTAGAATTTCGGCCTTCTGTTTCTCATCGTCCATTACATTGCCCGTACTGTCAGCAAGAGAAGGTATTGAAATATTTGTAGCATTCATAAATTTCACGTATGACCAAAATGTTTTGGGGTTATTTTTAGAATCAGCAGTGGTTTTTTTTTTTTTTTTTCCTATTACATTTATTGATTTCCATGGATCCCTTGGAGAGGAGTCTCTGGGATGCGGAAAGAGTCAAAGTTTTACATGGATACTATAAAATTCTAATGCAAACAGAGTAACGAGCTATAATCCTTGTGAAGATATTCATCAATGGAGTAGAAGGAGTTTGCCAACAGGAAGTTCTTTAATTCACCCTGAAACTGATCTTTATCACTTACAAGACCTTTGATATGCTCTGCTAAGTTATTGAATATATGAGTACCCATGTATTTGACTCCTTTTTGTACTAATGTTAAGCTTTTATAGCCCTTATACAGATTGTTTTTGGTTCTGGTATTATAATCATGTTTTGCACTATTTTGTGTAACAAGAAACATGTTGGAAAAGACAAAGGACATCAATGAGTATATGTACTGATAAGTAGTAGTTAGAATACCAAGTTTCTTAAAGAGGTCTCTGCATGATGATTTAGGACTGACACCATATATAATTCTAATGAATCATTTCTGAATTTTGAAAAATGTTCTCTTTGTGAGAGGAGTTTCCCCAAAAGACGATTCCATAACTCATTAGTGAATAGAAGTAGGCCGAATAAACTAACTTCTTCATTTTGAAATCACCTATTTTTGCTATCATGTGTACTGCACACGTAGCTGAACTAAGGCAATTCATTAGGTCTAGAGTGTGAGTTTTCTAATTTAGGTTGTGGTCAATTTGTAGCCCTAAAAATTTGACACTGTCTACAGCTTTAATTTCATTGTTTGAATAAATTATACTTATAGGGTCAGGTATCCTTTGTGAGGTAGTAAACTGTATGTACTGGGTCTTGTCAAAATTCAGTGACAATCCATTTGCTGTGAACTACCCACTGATACTTACAAAAATTTCAATAGCTGATTGCTCAGTGAGATCACAGGTACTGTTTTTTATACCAATACTTGTATCATCTGCAAATAAGACAAAATTTGCATTTTGTGACACTGCATATGGAAGGTAGAAACAAGGGACCTAAAGTAGAGTCCTGGGGCACCCCTTATCTGATGGTTTCGTATTTTGAATAACTATTGTTATGTGGTAAGCCACACACACACACACACACACACACACACACACACACACACACACACACACACACACTATTTTCTATTTAAAAGATACGATGAGAACCATGAGTCTGCTATTCCTGTTATCCCACAATATTTTAATTTGTGTATAAGGATATCATGCTTAATACAATCAAAAGCTTTAGCCAAATCACAGAAATGTCACGTGGAAATAACTTTTGATTTATCGATTCTAATACATCACCTGCAGAAGTAAATATAGCTTGATCAGTTGACAATCCTTTCCGAAATCCAAACTGATTGTGAATGAGAATATTTTTCTGTACTAAGTGTTTATAAAGTCTGTTGTACATAACCCTTTCAAACACTTTTGAAAATATCTTCAATAAGGAAATGGGACGGAAGTTTTCCACTGATGATTGGTCTCTTTTGTGTAATGGTTTGACAGTAGCATATTTAAGCCTATCTGGAAAACTACCACTGTGGAGGGATTCATTACTCAGCATGTCACAAAGTTCTGAGGACAACATTTAATTATGTTAGTGCTGATTTCATCATAACCACTGGAACATTTGTTTTTGAGAGAGCTAATAATATTAGAAATCTCTTTTGGTGAGGTAGAATATAGCTGAATTTTGTCAAACTTCTGCAGAAATGCATTTTTTAAATATTTTAAGCTGTCTTCTGAGGAACTATGCAAACCTAAGTTGTCTGCTACAGAAAGGAAAAAGTTGTTGAAAGTGCCTGCTATTTTGGAGGTATCTCTAATCAACTCATTATTTACATTGAACATAATTTCCTGATTTGCCTGATTAGTTTTTCCTGTTTCACTTTTTACTGTTTTCCATATAGTTTTTATGTTGTTATTAGAGGCATTTATTTTTTCTTGAAAATAAATACATTTTGAGGTTCCGACTGCTTTGTTTGGAATTTTACAATATAATTTGTAATGTGATTTAGCTTTGTAGTCATCGTTTTCCCTTGAAATTAAGTAAAGTCTTCATTTTGTTTTTCAAGATACTTTTATTCCATTTGTAATCCAAGGTTTTGAAACATTTAATCTATTTGCTTTGATTACTTTCTTAGGGCAGCAGTTTTCAATGTGACCTATGACCGTATTAGAGAAACAGTTATATTTTTCTTTTATCCCAGGTGAATTGTATACATCTTTCCAGTCTGTATTACTCAAACAGCTTTTTTATACTTTATAAAAGACATATTTATGCCAGTGACTATAACACTTTCTTTATTTCACAATTGCAATTTCGGCCTTAGGCCATTATCAAGTGAAGATGTTATGGCTATTAGGTCATGTCAACCTAATAGCCATAACATCTTCACTTCATAATGGCCTAAGGCCAAAACTGCAACTGTGAAATAAAGAAAGTTTTACAGTCACTGGTGTAAATATGACGTCGTTTATAAAGTTCTACATGACTGTGAATCCCAGTTACAAAAAGTTAATTAGTTTTTTATACCTTCAATTCCTGTTTATTATTCGTATAGTTTCCCACTTCCTGTTATTAGTTGAATCAGATCCCACTATATCATATGTAAGCAACTGGTCATCATGATCTGAAAGACCATTAAATATTGGATTTATACTATGATTTGCTAGTGTGGTAGTACCTACGAAAATGTTATCAATAGCAGTGCTGCTGGTACCCATAAACCTGGTTGGAAACTGTACTAAGGAATGAGATTATAAGAAGTGGTAAGATACTCTAGTATGGATCTTGAGTAATTATCCTTCAGAAAATTTAAATTAAAATCTCCACTTAGTATGAGTTTATTATTTTTAGAAGTTAAGAAATTTAATACTGCATCAAGCCTGTATGGTGAATAGCTGGAAATTACCAGTTGGAGCCCTGTATACTGTGAATAATTATTTTTCTTGTGTGTGTTTCTACTTGTGTGGCACATGCTTCAAAATGCTGATCACTACAGTATTTAAGAATGTCAATGTTTTTATAATTGTGACCCTTCCTAATGTAAGTGGCAACTCCTTTCTCCATCTCTTTTCTACAGTACTTTGAAGCTAAGGTATATCCTACCATACTAAGCATTTAAATTTCACTACCTAAATGATGTTCAGAAATAAAAATAATATCAACAGGATTTGTAGACTGTAGCTCATCTAAACAGATCTGAAATTCATTAATTTTGTTTTTTAAACCTCTGATTTTTGATGTAGTAAATTTATTGTTACTTTTTTTGTCTTCACAAGTATTATGCTTAACATTTTCAAATACTTCTTGTTTCAATATTGAATGTGTAGATAATGAGCTTAATCTAAAAAAGAACTACTTCCATGAGTTACAGTGTCCCCCCTTAAAGAATTTGCTATCAACCTAGCTAGTATATCCTTCCCTATTCTATTGAGATGCAGGCCATGAGGAGAAAAGCCCCACCTACCAATAATGTCAATAGGAACCAAACCAATCCCTGACCCAGCAATAGCCCGAAGCAGTCGATCCAACTCCATATTGACCCTCTTCACAGAGCTGTTCAACTGGGTTCGATTGTACTACTTGAAAACAGGCACAAACTCAACATTAGTATGGTTTGTTGCTGATGCTATTTTTACGAGGTGCTATTTTTACCAGGTACCTATCGATTCCGTTCCCTGCTCCACCCACTATTACAACATGATCCTCCTTCGTGAAACCCTTACTCAAAGATCCTAGGCCCTTTATCACTTGGCTGAGAGATGCACTAGGCTTGAAAGAGTTTGTGACCTGGCAGCTGTCACCTAATTTTCCCTTCAGAAGTTGGCCCACGCCTCTTCCATGACTGCTACCTAACAGCAGAATTTTTTTCCTACTTTTTCTGAAGCAACAGGCTTCCTAACTTAATTCTGCTGTGCATCACCTGCACCTACATCTACATGAGGCTCTTCATTACTTAACTGTGGCACCAGGGCAAATCTGTTTTTTGTGCCATCAATGTAACTGTCAGATACTGTCCTCTTTCTGTGGCCCTTGTTCCCTCCTACCACTTCCCACTTCTCTTCACCCTTCTTCCCCCTTAACCTAATTAGTTCCTCCCTAGCTTTATCTCATTCAGCCTGAAGGGCTCTAATCTTCTCCTCCTGTTCTGCTATTTGCATATCCCGTGAACACACTACAGTACCTAGGAAGAGCTTCATTTTGTTCCCCAGTTTCCATGCCACTACATTCCCCCCAGTGAAACGATCTGTCACTACAGCTGCATAGCACCCCAGAACTAACTATCCTACGGCAGCTAAAACACTTCACACTCATGATCGTTTACAATATAGGCCTACTTCTTAAGGTATCACTAAATAAAGATAATTTCCTATTTACTATGCTCTATGGGGCTCTAATATAAATATAATACTAATGTACTTACTTAGACTTCGAATCACTTAACTTTCGCACACAAAATTTAGGCCTAAAAACGGCTGTTAAGCGGTAATGGTTTTATGCAATTTTCTTTAAAAATGTGGCACAGAACGTAAAATCTTCACTTCCCCAAACAGTTATTACACTACTGAATGTAATTAAACCTAATAAAATCCAGCCACTGCACTTAGTACTCACTAGAACTTCAAAAATAAGCACACACGAAATGTCAACACAACCGGTCGGTCCAAAGAGCATATGTGGACAAATTGCTTTCAAATTCGTTAAAAGAATCTCTCTCTGACATTTTGACAGCTACTTTCATTTCGCATAATTTCTGTTTGTCAGCGGGGCAGTGACAACGTTTAAAATGACTGTGCAAAACTCTCTGCTTTCTCAGCAACTCCCTAATATGTTTGTTGTACCAAGGCAGATCCTTTCCCTCCCCTATATTTTTGCTAGGTGGTGGACAGTACCTTTAAATTCTAACAAAAGATGCTCAATATCTTTGAGTCTTGCGGTGAATGCTTGGAGCTGACTATGACACTTTTATTTGCTTTCCCAAACAAGAAAAATCTACACTGTTCCTTTGGTTTTTTGCAACTTCCACTGACATAGAAGCCACAATCACATTATGGTCATTAATACCTTCTTTTATATTAACTTCCTCAAAACGATCAGGTCTGTTTGTCACCAAGATATCTAATATGTTCCCATCTTGAGTTGGTTTTCTAACCAATTGCTGAAGCTTGTATGTTGAAAGTGCTCCTAGAATAACTTCACGAGTCTTTGCTTCTGCCCCCTGTGATAAACGTGTAATTTTCCCAGTCAATGGATGCCAGATTAAAGCCTCCACCTATAAAGCACTCCGTCTTCAGGCCTCAAGTGGACCATCCGACCGCCGTGTCATCCTCGGTGAGGATGCGGATAGGAGGGGCGTGTGGTCAGCACACCGCTCTCCCGGTCGTTATGATGGTTTTCTTTGACCGGAGCCGCTACTATTCAGTCGAGTAGCTCCTCAATTGACATCACGAGGCTGAGTGCACCCCGAAAAATGACAACAGCACATGGCGGCTGGATGGTCACCCATCCAAGTGCCGGCCACACCCGACAGCGCTTAACTTTGGTGATCTCACGGGAACCAGTGTATCCACTGCGGCAAGGCCGTTGTCTCTCCACCTATAACTAATGGATAATTTGGATATTTATTTCCTGTGTACTCTGGACTTTCCCTGAAACATTCTGCGAAGTTTGTTGCGGATGCTGGTGGTCTATAAAAACATCCTAATACAATGGTCAATCCTTGTCTGATTGCAGCTTAATCCAGACTATTTCACAGTCTGATCCAATATCGATTTCAACTGGTTTAAACAGCTTTCAACTGCAATGAACACACCACCACCCATAGCATCAGTCCTATCCTTCCTAAACGTTGTCCAATCCAAGTTCAAAATTTCACTGCTACTTATGTCCGGTGCCAACCAGGTTTTGGTACCTAATATAATATTGGCATTGTTACTGTTTATTTCGGAGAGTAACTCGGGGATCTTGCTACAGTACTTCAACAATTTGCTAATATGAGATATAGCATATGTAAATCCTTTGGAATGACCTGTTTAGGTGAGCTAACAACTTTTACAGTTGGCACACCCACATTACTGTCATGAACTGGTAATTTTTTCAGGCCAACGGTTTGTTTCCCGTGGGGAGGAACCTAATCTAAAAAAAAACCCTGTGCACACAAGTACTGTGTTACCCATGTAGCTGCTTCCTGTGTGTAGAAGGGCATCCTACAACCTTCCACCCCATAGCTTAGGTCAAGGAATCTACAACCATTTGCGTCACAGAGTCAACGATATTGGTGTGACTATCAACCAGCTGTCTAATATGATGAATGGCCACCACCAAACTGTGGCCAAGTGCAAAGTAGACCACCTTGAAGCACAACATGCAGTTGAACATAACATGCCTGATTTCAATGGTTGCTTCACTATGGAGCCATTTGAATCCTTCTCTCAATCACCAGCTTTTCTGAACTGTGCATGTTGGTACTATCCTTACAACACATTCTCCACTCCTGTAATTGTCCTGGCCTCAACCTACGGCAACATACTGTCCCCCATACCCTCCACTGAACAGTTTCCACTCCATCTGCCCTATCATTTCCTTCCCATTCTTGACTCCCACCCTCTCCGTTTGACACCATCTGTCAATGCTCCCGCTCATCTTTCCCTGTTCCTCTCCTTTTTTCACTCTGTTTTCCTCACCTCCCTGCCCCAAAATGTCCTGTCTCTGTGCCTGTTGGCATTCTAGTGCATACTCTACCAGACAGTGTTCCTCTCTTGCCCCACCCATGCACTGCTATCCCTTTTCCCTTCCCCACCCCTTTCAGATTGCTACTTCCATTTCACGTGATAGTAACAGTCTGGTCCAAGATGCCTCAGTTGGCAGTCATGCTTGCATGAGGCGTGGTTGCTTGTGTGAATGAGTAGTGTGTTTCATTTTCTGATGAAGGCTGTGGCCGAAAGCTTATGTTTAAGTATGCTAACTGTGCCTGTCTGCAACTTAAAGCATCATCTTTATGGTAAGTAGCAATATACCTTTTCCTACATTGTTGAAGGCTTGCTTGAATTCTATATTTGATTTAGCATAAAATAAGTGAAAATTTTCTTTAGTGTCAGAACATGAGATACTTCTTGATCTGGAGAAACCATTCAACTTTGATGAGAATCTGTCAGAACTATGAAATGTCAAACAATGCAGGGTTCCCATTTCTTTATGTATGAGGGGAAAGTGAGAATACTGGGAGGTTGTATTTTTTTTTAAATACTGGGAGGTTGTGTCTTTTTTTTTAAAATATTGGAGGCAAAGTTGTGAAGAAACTGGCAAATACATTATCTGCAGGCTGTATTGTGACTAGGTTTCACAAAGTGTAACACGATGCTCTGAGATGCTTAACTACCTCCATTCTGAGCAATGTCGTCAGACTACTGGAACAATACAACCAACCAGAATTCCAGCCAAGAGTAAGCTCCCGTCTAACAATGAAATGAAGAGGGGTCACAGTGCAACTGACCAGTCCATACAGGGAGTGGACATACACTGATGCAACACTAAAAATAAATGCAGAGTAATGAAATTTCAAGAATACATTTGCCAAGTTAACACATGTAAGTGATTAACATTGCAAGATCACAGTTCATGTAAACACAAGAAGCCATCGCAAATGTGAAATGCTGATACATTAATAACTGGTGTAACTGCCAGAATGTTGAATGCTAGCATGTGAATGTGCATGCAATGTGTTGTACAGGTGCTGGATGTCAGTTTGTGGGTCAGTTAATACAGGGACAGTTTATGCTGTTTGTGGATGGAGATGTCCGTTATGTCCCATCTGTGCTCAACTGGAGACTGATCTGGTGATCAAGCAGGACAAGGCAACATGTTAACTCAATGAAGAGCATGTTGGGTTACAACAGTGTTATGTGGGTGTGTTTTACCCCGCTGGAAAACAACCCCGGAATTGCAGTTCTTGAATGGCAGCACAACAGGTCAAATCACCAGATTGACATACAAATTTCCAGTCAGGGTACATGGGATAACCACCAGTATGCTCCTGCTGTCAAAACTGCATCCCCCCCCCTCCCCCGACCATAATTCCAGGTGAAGGGCTAGTGTGTGTCGCATGCTGACAGGCTGGTTGCAGGCCTTCAACTGGCTTCCTCCTAACCATGACACAGCCAACACTGGCACCAATGCAGAACCAGCTTTCATCAGAAATCAATAGACTCCACCCTGCCCTCCAATGAACTCCCATGTGACGCCACTGAAGTCGCAGATAGCAGTGGTTTGGGGTCAGCGTAATGTGCACTACAGGGCATCTGGCTCAGACCTGTCCTTGAATTAATAGATTTGTAACAGTTTGTTGTGTCACTATGGTGCCACCTGCCACCGCAGATGCAGTATGATGTGCCAGTGTTTTCCTTCTATGTAGTGCCACATGGCCATCCAGGGCCTCATCTTGCGACTGTGCATTCTCATGACCACCACTGCCGGCAATCGCGAACAGTGGCCTTTTTGCAATATCGCAGAAGGAGCATCCAGCTTCTTTTAGCCCTATTATACAACCTTGCTTGAACTCTTGAGGTGTTGATAATGGCATCTCTGTCACCTTAAAGGTATTCTTGACTAACAACGGACCACATCCAATCTCAAAGTCACAAACATTACAACATGTATTTAAAACAAACTTGATTCATATCCTCTTAGTGGAACCACTAGCACCAGTCTTATGCGACTGTTGCAGAACTTTCTTATATGTCATAGAACACCACTGTGTTTAATTTGAGTGACATTTCAGAACAATATTATAGATTGCTACTAACCATAAAGATGACATCAAGCTGCAGACAGACAATTAAGAGACACATGTAAGCTTTTGGCCACAGCCTACATCAGAAAACACACACACACACACACACACACACACACACACACACACACACGCTCACATGACCAAATCCATCAGCTAGGACCAGCTGCGCAGTTACGAAGCCCGTGTTGTATGCAGGTGACTGTTGATACAGTGTGGTTTGTAAGTAGATGCAGTTTGGAAGGCAATGAATAAACACAGGAGAGTAGAGAAAGAAAAGACATGAATGGTGTTTCTCTTTCTTTTTCTGATGAAGGCTGTGTTCAAACTTCTACACAGAGAGTGCCGTGTACAGTTTAAGTTAGGCAAGTAGTTTAGTTTAATAGCCTTTGTGTAAGTGATGCATCTAATACCTTCACATGTCTGATTTCTGGCAAGTTCAGTGAAAACTTGATTATTTAAACAGGTAGATATGGGGATGCATGTTTACTTTCTGTATATTGTCATAAATTAATTTGGTTATGTGATCTGAACACTAATTTAGACTGAATAAAATGAAACTGATCAGAATTTTATTTCAATCACCTCTGATTCATTTACAAATCTCTTTATTAAATCTGCATAAAATGATCTTTTGAACAGTAAAATGAAACATAGGGGCATGGAAATAATTGTAAGGAACATCACTTTTTTGCCTCTATTTACAGTAACAAGATAAAATTTTGTTTTCAAATTGTATCCAATTGTAACTGAAAATGTTGTAATTAGCTCTTCATTCATAATGGTCATTGTCCTAATTCATTAGGGTGTAACACTGTCAATTACATGTAAAATAGGCATTTGGCTCATGAATGCATGGCCTTATTGCTAAAAAATTAGGCGTTTCCTTAAAGGGGGATCTTCACCACTGCATTCATAGAGTCGAAATGAGCCTGATATTCAAGCAAATACAACTCTTAGTTGAAACACCTATCTTTTAAGACGACATTGTATGACTTGTGGTTATAGCAATACTTATTCTTTTTTACTATTTTTAATTATCTCTTCAGGCTTTTGGTGTCTTAAGTCACAACCCATCTGTGCTATCAATAGGCTTAGCATGTACGACAACATGACTACCAATCAATTTTAAAATTTTGCAATTTGGAGTGGCTTTAATGAAATATTTTACAACTATTCCTGATAATGGAAACTCTCAAGTAACCATTGAGGTTTTTAATTCAATGATCTATGGTAAAGAAAAATTAGAATTTTTACTGACTAGAGATACTTACATACGAAGAACTGATTTCTTTGATATGCTCCTCATAATAGCTCCATAATGGGTAGCTATGTCAAAATGGTTTGGATACTTTAACAGAAGAGAAGCTGCTGCCTGCAATAATGAAAACACAGAAATAACACAACTGAAGAGTAGCAATTGCTTATTTTTAGGTTCTGTCCGGGACAACACAAAGTTGTCTATCGTTCTCCGGTACTGCATGTGTGAGGATTGCATATTACTGTTAGAATTATGTCCTGTTTGATTTGTTTTAGGATGAAAAAAAACTAGAGTCATATGTGCCCATCTCAGAACTGTAGAACATGAAGACAGAGAGAGGAGTTAAAAGCGGCTACACAAATTCCAATCAACGGAAGAGAAGACAGCTAAACACAGGGATGTGAAGAAAGGTCTATAAAATATGCCATAGATAAATGGAGGTCCTGAACTAAAGATTAAATGTCCACCATATTTGTACAACAGATAAAAAGTAAAATGCGGTTGGCAGCCCATGCGTCATTTGCTAAAGCGCAATAATTCAGATAACAAACGGGAACATTAGCAAATAAAAAACAGGCATTCCAACAGGAAATGGTGGACCGTCAAAGGTTGATGGCAATGAGCACAAAGTGGTGGGGAGCACCACTTAACAAATGGACACAGCTACACTACTGGCCATTAAAATTGCTACCCACGAAGATGACATGCTACAGATGCGAAATTTAACCAACAGGAAGAAGATGCTGTGATATGCAAATGGTTAGCTTTTCAGAGCATTCACACAAGGTTGGCACCGGTGGCGACACCTACAACATGCTGACATGAGGAAAATTTCCAACAGATTTCTCATACACAAACAGCAGTTGACCGGCGTTGCCTGGTGAAACGCTGTTGTGATGCCTCATGTAAGGAGGAGAAATGCGTACCATCACATTTCCAACTTTGATAAAGGTCAGATTGTAGCCTATCGCAATTGCGGTTTATCGTATCGCAACATTGCTGCTCGCGTTGGTCGAGATCCAATGACTGTTAGCAGAACATGGAATTGGTGGGTTCAGGAGGGTAATACGGAATGCCATGCTGGATCCCAACAGCCTCGTGTCACTAGCAGTCGAGATAACATGCATCTTATCCGCATGGCTGTAGCAGATCGTGCAGCCACATCTCGATCCTTGAGTCAACAGATGGAGACGTTTGCAAGACAACAACCATTTGCACAAACAGTTCGACGACGTTTGCAGCAGCATGGACTATCAGCTCGGAGACCATGGCTGCGGTTACCCTGACTGCATCACAGACAGGAGTGTCTGCGATGGTGTACTCAATGACGAACCTGGGTGCACAAACAGCAAAATGTCATTTTTTTGGATGACTCCAGGTTCTGTTTACAGCATCATGATGGTCGCATCCGTGTTTGGCGACATCGCGGTGAACGCACATTGAAAGCATGTATTCGTCATTGCCATACTGGCGTATCACCCGGCGTGTTGGTATGGAGTGCCATTGGTTACACGTCTCCGTCACCTCTTGTTCGCATTGACGGCACTTTGAACAGTGGACGTTACATTTCAGATGTGTTACGACCCGTGACTCTACCCTTCATTCGGTCCCTGCGAAACCCTACATTTCAGCAGTATAATGCACGACCACATGTTGCAGGTCCTGTACAGGCCTTCCTGGATGCCGAAAATGTTTGACATTCTCCAGATCTCTCACCAATTGAAAACGTCTGGTCAATGGTGGCCGAGCAGCTGGCTCGTCACAATACACCAGTCACTACTCTTGATGAACTGTGGTATCATGTTGAAGCTGCATGGGCAGCTGTACCTGTACACACCATCCAAGCTCTGTCTGACACAATGCCCAGGCATATCATGGCCATTATTATGGTCAGAGGTGGTTGTTCTGGGTACTGATTTATCAGGATCTATGCACCCAAATTGCGTGAAAGTGTAATCACATATCAGTTCTAGAATAATATACTTGTCCAATGAATACCCGTTTATCATCTGCATTTCTTCTTGGTATAGCAATTTTAATTGCCAGTAGTCTAAAAAGACCGCACAACCTACTTAAAACGATCTCACAGCGAGAGGGCCGAGAGGAGGTCATCCACGCCACTGGGAGAGGCTTAATAACTTGAAGCTTGTTCCCATGAAGGGAGGGCCAGTGGTGATGCCAAACTGACACCACCTGCTGACAAACAGCAACACAGAGGTTGTTGGAGGGAATGTAAGAACTAGGGGCTCCTTCAAGAGAGAGCAAGTGACAGCTTTCTTGGATCTGTTGCACTAAGGTATGGACGGTGTGCAGCACACAAGAGGCTTTGAAGAGCACAAAGTCAGAGCAGATGATGCAATTTAAAAGCCTGTGCCATCGGAGGTACTGCATGGCCTGATACAGGGTAAAGAGTCTACTGTAAATACCAAGTAGTGTTCTGGATGACGATACCAAAAAATGTTGGTGCCAATGATGAAGGCACACCCAACACCACAGACAGTTCATGAACCATTTAGTGTATGCAAAGATGCTATCGCGAAGTTCCGTGCGAAGGTCATGAAACTGAAGGTGATTGAGTGAGGTTGGAATAGTGTCCTTAGGAAGCGAATGAAGGCCTAGGTGAAAGCATGCCGGTGCATGAAGCAGAGGTGGTGAAGGGTTCACATCCAGCAGTATAGTGCCAGGTAGCGTGAAGTTAAGATGCCACTGCAAGAGCTGAAAGGCAACTGGAGGATGCAAGAGAATAGGGACACCCCCACACTGGCAATGAAAGGAGTCTTCGAAGAAGGAGACATAGGATGGGTGGTCATGCATGACAAATGGCATGCTTATCTGCTGAGGAAAAAGTCACGGCAGTAGGACAGAGGTAGTTCGCCAGGTTCTGCATACGGACTCTCAAGCGGGCTAGTATAAAAGGCGCCTGTGGCCAAATGGATGCCACAATGGTGGATGGTATTGAGACTGCATAAGAGGGACAAACGGGCAGATGCATAAACGAAACACCCAAAGTCGAGTTTCTAATGGACAAAGGACCGGTACAAATGGAGGAGGTTGGTTCAATCTGGCCTCCAGGAAGTACCACTAAGGACAAATAGGGTATTGAGGGACCACATACAGTGGGCCGCCAGGGAGGACCAAGGAAGTTCCTATCGAACATGACCCCCAGGAATCTCATAGTTTCAATGAACGGAAGAGCAACAGGCCCAAGATGTAAAGGCGGTGGAAGAAACCAACTGCACCACCAAAAATTCAGACAAGCAGTTTTGTCAGATGAAAAATTAAAGCCATTGTCAATGCTCCATGAGTAAAGATAGTCGAGACATCACTGAAGACACCACTCAATGAGACAGGCCCATGGAGAACTACAATAGATAGCAAAATTGTCAATGAAAAGGGAGCCGGAGATTCCCAGCAGGACACAGGTCATTACAGGGTTAATGGCAATAGCTACGAGCATGACACTCAAGATGGAACTCTGAGACACACCATTTTCCTGGATTAAGGTGTCTGACAAGACAGAACCCATGCTTACCTTGAAAACTTGGTCTCTTAAAAATTCCTGGAGGGAACAGGGAATGAGGCCACGGAAGCCCATGTGTATAGTGTATGGAGGATACCTGTCCTCTAACAGATGTCTTAGGCTTTCTCCAAACTGAAAAACACAGCCAGTCTGAGAATTCTTCAGAAAACCATTCATGACATGGGTGGACAAAGTGACAAGATGGTCAACTGCAGAACAGCGTGCTCGAAATTCCCCTGTGCAGTGGTTAGTAAATGGCGAGACTCAAGCCACCATACCAGACCGGCATGAATCATACATTCCATTACTTTGCAACACAGCTGGTGAGAGAAATGGGGCAGTAGCTAAAACGAAGGTGTTTGTCCTTACCAGGCTTAGGTATGGGTATGGCAGTGGCTTCACGCCAGCATCTGGTAAATGTGCCCTCTGCCCAGATGCAGTTGTACATACAAAGGAGAAAGTGCTTGCCCGCAAGAGAAAAGTACAGCAACATCTGAATGTGAACATCGTCTCGCCCTGGGGTGGAGGATCGGAATGAAGTGAGAGCATGATCCTGCTCATTTCCAATGGAGGAAGTCTGATAGTGGGAGGAGCTCAAAATCTCCGCAAAATGGCGGCCCAAGGTGTTGGAGATGGCAATAGGGTCCACTATGACATTGTCTGCTATTTTCAGGCAGGAAACAGGGGAGTGGACCTTGGTCCCAGAAAGCTGACCAAGGATGGCCCACACAATGCAAGACGTAGTGGAACTGTTAAAAGAACTAGTACATGAAATCCAGCTAGCTTGCTTTCTATCCCAAAGAATCCGATGACACTGTGCATGCAACTATTTATAATGAATGCAGTTTGCCTTCATAGGATGACAGTTAAAAATGCGAGAGCATGTCTCCATATGCAAATGCCATTGCGGCCACCTCAGTCTACCGAGGGACTGGGACGCGGCATGGCAAAGAAAAAGAGCAAGGAATGTACGTACTATTGTGCTTATAATACTTGTAAGTTGATAAATGCTTCTACTTGTTCTTGTTACTGTAAACTTTCACGGGGGGAAACAAGAATTGTCAATACTATAGTAAGTATCCAGTAATAAACAAGTGTACCAGTCATTCACTAGAACAAACAAAGGGAGATGAAACGTCAGGCACAGAAACAAGTCTTAGATGACAACCAATGTGACAAAAATCACCATGGTTATAAACAAAATATATATGATTAAGATTGCTACTGAAAACAGATATAAAATAGACAAGACTGCCTAAAATGGAAAAAAATATTATGGTGACAGTTTCACAACTAGTCCAACATTAGTCATCTGCTCAGTATGTTCTATGTATGATGATATAGATTTGAGACCCTTTTGTCAAACCAAAAGAAAGATGAAGTTCTAAAACTTATCGAGGAAATGTTAAGACAACATGACGAAATGTTAGTTGCCTATAAACAAGTTGATGACCAGTATTATACAAGACTAGTTGTTTGTTATTTGAATGTGTGCCAGAACTACGCCATAATAATGATGCAGATACAGAAACACACAGACAAATATAAAATCTATGCTAATAAAGAGCTCGGAACAAAAAGTCGTGGTTCAGGTTACCAGACTACATAAATTGGCTATTCTTCTTACATCTGTCTTTGCAGTGACAATTGAAACTAACAGCCTTTTTGTTCTCAGAGTATACAAATGTCAGTATTAACTAAATGGAAATGTGTAAAGTTGTTAAGACACATAAATACCTGGTATAAAAAATTCATCCTCTGAAATGCTTCTTCTTCCTGGAATTTCTTCATAGATTTTTTATTTGTTGCAAATACCTGGAAATAAAGTTTCTTTTTAAGTTACACAGTGCAATGGAAGTTACAATTACTACAGTATATTTATTTTAAGATGGCTGACTAGATCAGTAAACACAAAGCAGCATGTGTTGATAATTACACTACCGGCCATGTTTCTCTTCCAGAAATCACATTTTAATGTTGGTTGGTTGTGAGAAGCTCTTGTTATGCCTCGTCTAAGGAGGCTAAACGTCTACCGCCATGTGTCGCAATTGAACACTGGGTTGATTGAGGTCTATTGAGACTGGTTTATCATTCCGCACTGCTGCTGATTACATTTGTCAAGACCCCAAGAATATCATGCAAATAGGACCTATGGGTTCAGGAGGGGGCATCGATAATGCCATACGGGATCTCAATGGCTCCCCTTGAGTAGCACCAAAGGTGACATTTTTCTCACTAAGCCAGGTAGATTCTACAGACACCTCACATATCTTGAGTCCGCTTGTTAGCAGCAAGACACATTTCCATATGCATACTGTGGTGTTGTCTAGAGCACTCGTCACTACCTCACAGTGGCAACTACTGTTGCAGCTTCCCTTGGTGCTGCAGTTGAGAGAGGTGCTGGAAGTTGCACCAGTTCTGTGTACAACCTCATGACTGAGTTAGTGTGTAGATGCACAAAGTATGATGTGATAAATTCAGTGTTGCTACCATATCTTTAAGATCTCAATGACATCTTTCAACAAGATAACAAAGCCTTATGTTACCTGTGCTGTCATGATCTAAGCACAATATAGAGGGTGTCCAACTGTTCCCCTGACTGGCACATTCTCCATATCTTTCATCCACTGGAAGCATTTGGTCATGATCTGCAGAGAGACTTTCACATCACCACTTAGCAGCCACTGTGACTGATGGATTTTGGCATAGAACTGAAGCAACATAGCACGATAAGTACAGCTCTATTCCAAGCACAGTTCAACTCAGCCCAGCCAGGTTAGAACCACTGTTGCTGACAGTTTGCAGCTCTGTGTACTAAATTAGCATCACTTAGACCCCCAAGGCATATACAAATTTAAAAACATGTTCTACCCTCCCTGGTGTCTTAATTTTAATGGACAGCAGTGTATTTAGCAGTTCGTCATGTTTCAGATACACGAGACATTTACAAGAAGCTGGCACTAATCATTTCTACAGGCGAAGTATTAGAAACCACAGGTGGATAAAAATATTATCGTCATGATTGGTTTTTACACCATCTACATATACCACTAACACTCTTTGAGCATTTGCATTCAAATGTTTTCTCAAGATGTCTGTACTGAAGCACTTGCTTCATAACAATCTTTTTTATTATTGCCCCACTCATTATACATTTCCATATGGCACAACTTTGCACTTGATTTATTCTAAAGAGGCCATTACTTAAAGTGCATGTGACCTACCTATAGCTAAGTCTTGCTCAATTCCCATGCCTCAGCCACATACACGCCAGTATTTTCAACAATTACGTTGTAGGCAAAGTGTTTCATGTTCTTCATTATGTCTGTGCTTCACAATACAGAGTACAGTTTACACTTGTACTGTTTTGTGAAATGATTGCTATTACATATTTGTATAATTTGCAGCTTTTTGTTTTATCTGATTCAGTGTCAATGTCTAAGTTGTTATAACTGCAAATTTCTGTTTCCTGCATATTGATTATTAGGGATCCCATTCTCAAAGTATTTCTTTCAGCTTTCAAAGCACACAGAGGCTCATCCACTGTTACACACACTGTACAGTTTATAAACTTACCAGATGGGATGAGAAAGAAAAACTTCCTTCTCATCCCGCCCGGTAAGTCTCCCCTGACAACTTTTGAGGAACTAGCTTACAACAACAGAACACTGGGCCAACTTTCTGAGAAAAATCTTAATAGCTCAGTTTGGCTACTACAAAACTTCTTTACTGAGAGTGCAATAAATGACCTCAAACTCAATTCTTGAAGAAATAAACAGCATTTAGGATAATTTTTAAAAATAAAATGAATTCTTGTTGCATAAAGTTCTTGATTGAAAGAAATGGAATTATTGTTAAATATCTTGACTGTATTATTGTTGTTCTGTTAATGAGATTACACTACAATGGACAGCTGTGACGATGCCTATGGTGCATGTCAAAGGAAAGAATGAAAGTATAATTTCATTAACATAATTCATTTAAGTAACAAGTACCTACAATATCATTGCACAGCGAGCCATTTATAAAGGAGATTTGTGTTTTTTATTCCTTGACTGATGACACACTGGCAGCTGCCTGGATATATTATTTGTCATATTTATAATCTAGACCACGTATGTGACTACTTCTCCGTCAGGTTGCAGTGAATCAATTGATAAACACACTTTTTATTAATCCGTAACTATATTTTACAATCAGGAAATAGAGTTGCCATTCCAGCAAACATGCTACCCTGTCCATATGTGGGAAAGACAGACGTGAGAGATGGGACAGACCTACTCCGACCTGAAAGAAAAATCTGAAGATGTTTTTCCACATTTTCTACAGAGATAGCCTCATTAGCACTTAGAGCAGCACACTCATGTGTACCATTATTTATACCACTGCATTTACATTGATGCAATCTTACTGGGACAAAGGGAAAAGAAACAAAAAAAATCACATGAACATATACAAAAACAGAAATTTGTTAATCTTTTCTTGTTCCTATTTGTTATACTACAAACAAAAATTACCCTACTGGCAATATCTGTGATTTTGCCAAGGTCTTCAACTGTGTACATCAGAATATTCTGCTGCAGAAACTAAAATGGTATGGCATTAAAGGTCTTCCCCTGGCATGGCAGGAGTCACACCTTAACAATAAAAAAATGTCACATTAGCAAATGATACAAGAGGAGTAAGATTAAATTCAGACGGGGAAACAAGTATGGTATGCTCGAAGATTCGGTGCTTCGCCTGCTCCCATTCTTTGTCTACATAAAGGTATTTATTGGAAACATTGGATGACTCTTCAAAAATGGTAAAGTTAGCTTAAGACTTAAATATGGTGATAAAAGGCCCAAACACATCCATACTTGTTATAGTCAGGAGAATAATGGAACAGGCTTACAAATGGTTCACAGACAACACCTTAATCGTTACTCTTACAAAACTCTTATTATACTATTCCAAACAAATAATGACGACTTCAGGTACCAGAAGTTGAGATTAATGTGTTTAAACTGGATGTGGCCCCATGGGTGATGTTGCTGGACACCAAGATGGATAATAAACAGATGGTATCAACATGTGGATAAATTAACCAAAAATTTCAGTTCTGACTGCTGTGCACTCACAAAATCTCACTATGTTGACCAGCAGATGATTGATAGCATACTTTGCAATATTATCACTAAGTTTATCCTTTTCTTGGGCATTGCACCTATGGTGGAAAAGAGTGTGTGTGTGTGTGTGTGTGTGTGTGTGTGTGTGTGTGTGTGTGTGTGTTTGTTTTACTGAACTGTGCAATAAGAAAATTGTGTAAAATTGATAGACAAACAAATCATAGAAGCCTTTTCAGGGACCTAGGGATTCAAAAAATGGTTCAAATGGCTCTGAGCACTATGGGACTCAACATCTTAGGTCATAAGTCCCCTAGAACTTAGAACTACTTAAACCTAACTAACCTAAGGACATCACACACACCCATGCCCGAGGCAGGATTCGAACCTGCGACCGTAGCAGTCCCGCGGTTCCGGACTGCAGCGCCAGAACCGCTAGACCACCGCGGCCGGCACCTAGGGATTCTTCTTACACTTATATCCAATCATATACACCCTAATGGTACTTCTTGTTAATAACAAGAGTGAGTTTTAAAAAAAAATCAGCAATTCAGAACCAAAATACTAGAAATAAAAATGATTTTCATACAGACTATGCATCCCTCTTTATTGTTGAAAATGGAGTTCAATAGTCAGGTGCAGAATTCTAGAACAAGTTGCCAGTGGACTTTAGGCAGGAAATCATAAATCCGCAAATATTTAAAAACAAACTAAAAGAGCACCTCATTACCCAGTCCTCAATTTATCAGAATATATGTATATATCCATGTGAAGTTACATAAATGCTTGATTTGAAGTATTACTAATAAAACTGTAACTGGGTAGTACAGGAGGATGAGGTGGCATTTCTTCCATCGCTACCGGAAGGAGGAGGGAGGAGGGAGGAGGGAGGAGGGAGGAGGGAGAGGGAGAGAGAGAGAGAGAGAGAGAGAGAGAGAGAGAGAGAGATTGTTTTTCTCCAAAAACACACATATAACGTAATCTGGAAGTAATTATTATAATTATCAGTAAGTATATTAGTGCTAGCCATAATTTACTGTTAGCACATTTTACAGAAGTAGCCTGAAGTGGTTGCTTCTGCTTGTTAAAGCATAACTTTAATTGTTCACAACCCTGAGGGCTCTCCTTCATGATGGGATTGACAGAACAAGTGTGAATGAATGAATCTTAACATGACTACACAAGTACACCCATACATTATAGTAGGAAGGGCATACAAGATCTGGGATGACATTGTGTTACCAAGACGTGTCAGCTAGTGATCAGCTACAGTAGTAGACAGATTTCTAGCAGAAGAGGGTCTCAATTTGATATAGGTACAATTTTGCTTCTTATCTGTTACTACCCAGCATCTCCTACACATCAACGTCACGTACTAACTTCCAAAGAATGCTTTATTTACTTGGCCTTGAAAAGGGTGGGGACGGCTTTGGACAAAAATATCAGACCTGCAACCAAGACTGACTGACTTCCTTCATATCAAATATTAGACCTGTTAAGTTTAAAGAGGCTTCATATCGAAGGGGCATTTCTAGCATATAGAGTACATGTTTCTGACCTGATCTAAACACTTCACTAATTCGCACAACTGAGCTAAGGAATGATGCCCTTCCCAAGCCCAAAAAGCCACACATTTCATTGTTTTATCTTAGGCTACAGTAGCTGACATGTTTGTCAGAACTGTGCCAAAAACTGAGTTCCATAAAATGTAGCTGGAAGGGTTGGCTGGATCACTTTGTACAACTTCCATCTGAGGCTACAATTACCAAATTGTCATCTACTGATGTACCAATGTTACGACAATGAAATTATTTATTTATCATCACTTCAAACAAAAACTAAGGAGATCTGCAACCATCTTTGACACTAAATGGTAATACAAGGCTTGGTTGCCAAAACAAAATTTTATTTATCATTCCATGACACATTTCAGGATAACCCCATCATCAGACCTTAAAATCAATATGAAGTATCTTGTCACTTCCTATTCCATTCCTTAATATCATCAGCACCAAAACTTCAATGCCACTAAAGTCTCAGACCTCCACAGAGGTAGCAGGTTATATGGTAACATGTCCTCCAGACCATGAAAATGTTATGCTTAGTTTGTTTTGCCACAAGGACAATCTCACTTATTGGAGACACCAGTCAAGAGGTTGACTGACTTTAATTGTCTCCACTCTTAAGTGTTATCCTTCTGTGCAAATAACTCACAACAAAGAAAATTTCCTTTCTGCTGATAAAGGTTGTCTGAATGTGCAGAACCCAAGATCCTCCTACCATAATTTCTTTAAGAAAATTTATATACTTTCTGCAACTTTCCAATATAACTATTACATTATGAGCATCATGGTTGACATTCCTGTGCACTATGCAACCAATGAAATGTATCATGATCACAACATGAGAAGGAAGAATGACATCCACTGATAACTTAAAAATTCCATCTCACATACAGAAAGATTTACAGTATTCCAGTATCAAAATATTTAATTTGTTGCCAAGTAACAAAGGCCTATGTAATAACAGTGCAGTATTTGAAAATAAAAAAATGTTTTGTGACATGATTTAGCTAAAAATAAGAAATAAAACAGATTAGAGAAACATTGGACATTCCATTTGCTGTACATGATTTCAAATACCAGTTTCAGACATGTCTAATGTCTTTCTAATCTATTTTATTTCTTACTTTTAGACAAATACTTTCACAAAGCATGTGACTGATTTTTCCCATTTTTTTTATTTACAAGTTTTGTTCAGAAAGCATGATCTTATTCAAGGTGTATACACAAACAAGGAAAATATTCCCAGATTGTTTCCAAATTCCTGGTTAATGCCCTCTGACTGAGTCAAAATACGTTGTTTGGGCTCCATTCAAAAGACATTCATTTTCTAAAACCAAGGACAAAAAGCTACCTCTGGGACAGCTGATGTTCAAACCCTAAGCACTTTATGTGCATTAAAAGCCCAACAAGTATGCATGGCAGGGGAAGTCTAATGCTCCTAAAATAGCCTTCTTATCAAGTGGGTCATGTGGTGGGGTTCATGCTGTACATACAGTGACTCAAAGAAGCATGAACAACAGCTACTGCTTGTAAGTTGGCGACAAGTTGCACAGATGACATGTGGAATGGTACTTATGACCATGAACAACAACAACAAATTTTTCTTATGGATAGAGTAGGATCTTAACAAGGTACGTAATTTTCAAGTGTCATTCCTGCACACCAAAGTATAGTCATTTTTTGTGTGTTACAAGTTTTTGACTCCTCTACACGAGTTTCAAATCCATTTATGTCTGATTGATTTGGAGAAGCCATTAACGTCTTTAGCTGGAAATGGTGTTTGTACAAACAAGTATACTGAGACTTAATATTTTGTTTAGACCTGTTGGCTTTACAACACCTGAAGATGCATGTACATGTATTTGTAGCTGACTGCTGATTAAGTTTGAATTACTTTTAAAACCGTTGCAGTGTATGTGGTGAATGTTTAAGCCTGCACTGCCTTTGGCCTCTCCCCCTCTTGCCCTGCCCCCCCCCCCCCCTCTCTCCCTCTCCCTCTCCCCCCCCCCTCACAAACTCTGAGCAGCTGCACCAGCCTCAGTCACCAGTAGTCACTGCTGGCAAACCAAGTGAATCTTCACTCTCCTCAGCTTAAGAGTTTATGATTCATTCATATAATGAAATTTACCTAAAAATACTGTCCGGCAATGGAACAACAATTTAGATATGCATATTGTTCTGATTTATAATAAATTTTCTTTTAAAATGCACAAAAAAGGTAAACAAGATATAAAAAATTTTAAGATATAATCGGAGATAAATGCATTAAATATTTAACTAATGAAATTAAAAAATCCCAGTTATTGATTGAAACTTTCACTTGAAAAATACTAGTTTCATTCTGCATTGCTGATTGGAAAATATGGTCTTTTACCACCTAAAATTTATCTTCCTTTGATGGAAATGTAAATATGTTCCCATTTGCATCATTCATTCTAAGAAATAATATTTTTTAAGCATTTTGAACATAAATCACCTCCCCCCACATAAAAATTTTGAACTTTATTACCAGCATAGCAACTATACCAACATGCCCTAGAACTGCAAGGCAGTATGCTTAATTATTCCAGTTGGGTAGTGAGTAATATTGTTACTCAATAATATAAGGAGAAGTAGGTGTAATGTCATAGATGGTTAGGTCTGCTCTATTGGAACTATTCCCATCCACATTTGATCTAATTCCTCCTCATTCTCTGCAGTGTGCAGGGCAGAGTTATAAAAAATATTTATGCAGTGACTTCTTCCACTTGCAATTTTTGCAAAGTCCTCTACACCAGATAGTATGTTTCCCAACTTTACAGATATACTACACTGTACACTTTCTAGGTCCAACAAACCTAGCTGCAGCACCTTTGCTGTGTGATGTCGCAAAGTAGTGCCATGAACGGTTTATTTCATAGCAATCTCTCAAAAATGTTAAGCTGTAGGGGAGGAAATGATGCTTACACTGACTGGCTGCACCATCAGTCATGAATGTGACCATTTCTACCACTGAGCATGTAAATAATGTGCTGCATAATTTTTTTTCTGAAAGCATGCTCTGAACATTTACTATGATCAAGTTCATTAGTAGCAACAGTCCAAGAATATCCACAATTTTCAGAGTCCCCAACACATGTTGTGGTTTTGACCAGTGAGCATTCTGGATTTAATTCTGCAGTTTAACAATATAATTATCTGAAAAATCTACTTGTACCAGTGTGTAGGCCATGTTTTTGTCTTCAAAAAAACTTGACTACTGTGTTTTTATAAATGTGTGTTGTAAGAATAGGGGTGGCCTACTGTAAAGAGCACCAAGACCGACCAACAGTAACATGAAACTCTTTCAGATTGACTTGCTGGTTCAAACCCCCAATTGGGTTCATTCAACCATCTGCTTCAGTAAGTTCTTGTTCAAAGAGGGCTTACCTTTCAGATATACATTCGCAACCCTCACATTTTGAAATCGTGCAAACCTGTTTCTCCGGACTGCCGACTATAGTACTTTATAAAGCCACAAAATTTGGTCTCGACTTATAGAATAACCTAGCTGCTAACTTTCATTTCTTATAATAGTACCAGAGGCAAAAGTTGTGCAGTGTACCCTGTGACCGTGATGCACAGAACTTCAGCCAGTTTTATTTTCAAGTGGGGAAATTCCTCTGTGTGTTTCTTTCAAGGTCATTACTACATAGCTCTTCTGAAATCACCTTTTCTGCCTTATCTTTCACTATCGCAAAAACTTTCATTCCAGAAGTCTCCTAAAAATGTCATCTGACATTAGCAACAGGTTTTTCTGGGCCTGGATTTAAGCTTTCCTGGACTTCTAGGTAAAAATGTTGCCACATCTAACTGCTTTCTTTAATATGGCTGTAGATTTATCTGGAGTTCTGGTGTTGGTGGCACAGGCATCACCACTGTTGCCTTCAATGCTGCTTCTAACTTAATTTCTGCATTTTCTGTGATTAAGTTTATTTGCATCCTAAGTTGAGCATGAGTTAAACTTTGTCATTTCAACATTCTCTTTTCCCTATCTCCTTTGTTAGCCTCATCACCTAAGCCGTTTTCCATAAATCACTTCCAGTATTCTCAGCTCATGTGATGATAAAGTAAAAATGAAGGGTCTTGTTGGAGAATTGTGGAAAATATTGTCATCGCCAGAAATAATGCAATATCTCATTTACATCATAATTATGTCTTTTTACTATAGTAAGCTTCTAACAACACAATACATACATTTAGGCTTAATTCATATTGACTTTCCAATACAGTCAACATTCTGTTGCAGTAAATAGGAAATGAGTAAAATGGTATTTTTTCTATAGGCTAAATTGAGGTTTTTTTTTTTTTTTATAACCTGGCACTTTCAGTGTTTCCCACAGAAGATATTTAATTAGCTTAGATTATAGATGAATAAAGACTGTTCTTTAAAATAGATAACCGCATTCTGCATGTATCGTGCACCAATTTATTCATCCCATTGTGATTCTTTAGATAAGAGGATTATTGGCTCACCTTTCAGATGTTACGCTTTTACTGTGTATTAGTTTCTTCTCTCTAAAAATTGCTTTTCTTTTACAGCACTTCCCTCCTTTCCTTACACATTCCCTCCAACATTTACTGAAGAAAGCCAACAGACAACTGCCTAAAATTACAGTATAACCAATGTATAACTATTCAATGTGCAACATTTTAAGAGTCACGGAATGTCAGCCATTCCATACTGTGATACTATGTATCTCAAAGTTGTACTTGCATGTCCATTTTCAGCCTTCCATAAAATTGCATTGTTGCTGAAAAGTTCAGGCTTCTTTCAGTAATGAAATAACAGATGATAAAACCAAACCAGACTGGGAACCTTACTAATAAAATAAATTACATAAAAGCTATTGAAATGGGGTGGCTTAAGATATTTGCAGTTATTTCTGAGATATTTTGTTAACAGATGTTTTCACATTACTTTGTTGCATTGCTTTGACAACTTAGTTTTCAGGGGTAACTAGAAGCTGAAATGTTAGACAAGTTATAAAGCCATTTGTTCTATCCAGCACTTAACATATAGAGCTTCAGACTAAAAACTAAAATTTTAAAAATGTTTCAGCTAAGAACTGGTATAATCAGATCTGTAATACTTTTTTTTTATTTTTCTGATTTATGTCCAAGTTCTCATGGAACAGCCCTAATATCTATAAGTTTGCAGTGAAGTAACTATTGGCCCTTAGCAGCAATTTACAAAAGTGAATAATAGTGAACCAATGAATACCAAGGAGATGAAGCTATTCTAAGGCTTGGTATGGATGGAAGGAGTATGGTTTGCTGCTCTACAAACACATTGCTCAACAAAACCAACATTCCAACACATAAATGCATGTCCAGTAATGCTTACTATGGTTCCAAATTTTATTGCTTAAGGTTCATTTAAAAAAAAAAAAAAAATGGCAGTTCAATATGGCAATAATCTAGCAAAAAATTCTACCACTCCTAGATACAGATGAAATGAAATTTATAGAGATGTTTTATCCTGGTAAAGATTTTGAGACATTGGTATTCAGAAGATGCTGTAGCACCCAGACGGTAGGTATCCAATAAAAGAAATTTTTACAGAAAAAGTCGTCTAAATTATGTGCAACTAATGGCAATACTTAAGTGCTAAATGCATTTGCAGAGCATTCTTCATAAGATTGACAGGAGAGAAACAAGCTTGCCAGCTAAAGTGTACTTAGCAATGTCAGAAGGACCAAAATTGCAGGAAATTTAAAGTAAATAATTTTCAGAAAGTAATGAGTTGACACAGACAAGCATACCCAACTTTAAAGCACACTCAAGGTGAATGAAAAGAAAATTCAGAATGATTCATATATGGTGGCAGGTCAAGGCACAGACGGAGTGCAGTGTTGCCAGTTCCAACTGCACATTGTGGTACACATGCTTTGAGCTTGAAAATGTGTACCCTGCAAAGTACATCTCACTTGCTTTTGTAGAGTTTGTCTTTTACCACCAGTCAGTGGTGACAACTTACAACAAACGGAATGAAAATTCATTAAATAACCCATTACAATCATTTTTAATCCTCACATTGGCTACAAAATTCAGAGCTAAGCATCCTGAACACTACTAAATAATCACTGTCCACAAATGTTCAACATATATGGGCAGAATGAGCCTGATCTTTACACCCTCATTCCTAAAACCAACTACAGATTTGAGGACTGTGTATACTGATGATCTTACTCCATCTACTTTCACCATGGAGCACACAGTAGCTATAGGTAATCACAAACATCACCAATAAAGCACGAAGCATCTTGTGAATGCTCCCAACACCATACCTATCCTAATATACACCACGAATTCAGGAACTGATCTGACAAGACTGGTCTACATGTGAAGACCCTTAATGTAGAGCTGAAAGATGAGATGGAGCAGCAGTAGTGGAGAAGAAAACTTGCTGATGACAAGATAATTGGAGAGTAAGTAATAACTGATACGTTGCAAGAAATTTCCAGGAATCATGCTAATATTTACATTGAGTTTGGAAACCACAAAAACTGAAAAGCTACTCAAAATGTCAATATAACAAGCTCAAAATTTAACTTCTGAATATCAGACACTGAGTTAAATTGTACAACTGAGAAACTTCGGATTGTTCACAAAATATTGTTCTGCCAAATGAATATGTCCAAAGTTCAACTTTTTCAGGCTAGCAAATTTAAAGTTTTCAGCTCAAAACTATATATTTCTAGAGAAAATTGGGACGTGATAACTACTGAACTAGGACTCACACCACATGTCTGAAAGAGATCTGCCTGGCTCGAAATGGTAATGGGTGTCTGCTCATTTTTCAGTTTTTGACAATATCTTGCAACCAGGCCACCTGTATATTACAAGACGTTCTGAACTGCCTAAATTTTATCTTGATTGTTTCAATTCTGTGCACAAGTTATTTTTGTACAGTGTACTTTTGTTTTGGTTATCTTAGATAACCAGACTTACTTTATTGTTTGGCACAGGAAAGGCCACTCACCAAAGCAAATTTATATGTAGTGAACCATAATATGGAATAAGTAATGTCTAAATTGTTAGTTTAGTTCAAATGAGTTTATGAAATTTTGCTGAACTTCATACAGCACATAACTATTCCATACTCATAAATACAGTTTCAACATTCAGAATACTAAAGGCAGTGCCTTAAGGGTTACGCTTACATGAAGCATGTATGAGCCTCATTTCAATGCTACGTACCACGGCAATCAAAATATCGTCATTCGTATGTTAACTAGAAACTCTGTATACGTATGTATCACTCATAAACATAGGAATGATGCAGCTGTTACTGTAATGTTATTTGGTCTGTCGAAATATTCGATACACGTAAGAGGCTTCGGCTAGGCGAAGCCAACGAATGTGAAACTAAAAACTGCTGATTGTGGTGACATGAGCCTATTTAAAAAAATCGCCTACATCACGTTATAGTCACAATATTGTTTCTGGTATTTGTTACTGGCCATAGCAGACGACTCGTATCCAACATTTCTCCATATCCATGTTATTAATGTACGTCATTAATATGAAACTGCGTGGCATTCAGTCTCTTAGGAACAGATGAAAATACAATGCTCAGACACAAAAACCACTTCCATGGTATAATATGGAATGTGTACAAATGCAATAATATTTAAAAACAAATACGCTACTTAAAAATTGCTAAGCATTTCACTTCTACACAAAACCACTCTTCGAAGTAGTCTCTCACGATCACGACGCCAAATATAGATTCTGGTTACAACATTGAAAAAAGAACAGCTATCATTATGGAGAATCCTATTGCTCATGTAAAGTAAATCCCTATTTAAAAAAACGATAATTTACGTAACTAGTCATCCCCATCAACAATTTCGCGTTTCATATTCGCATCCGGGAGCAATCCTATTTTGCCGTAGCAGGGATAAACTCCAGCTACATCTTTCAGGAAAACAAACTCTCGTTAAGGAGTTTTTTGCCACCACCCAACACCGCAAATTTTACAAATACAGGTTCTGAAATATGTACAGTTCATCTGTTTGCCGGTCAGCCTTCTTTTAACAGAGGATTAGAGAGCTTTCCACATGCCCTCTTTACTCTGCGT
Source organism: Schistocerca serialis cubense (assembly GCF_023864345.2). Taxonomy (NCBI): domain Eukaryota; kingdom Metazoa; phylum Arthropoda; class Insecta; order Orthoptera; family Acrididae; genus Schistocerca; species Schistocerca serialis. The sequence continues at coordinate 356,137,116 of NC_064638.1, read as the reverse complement.
GTGGATCAACGAATCTTTCTAAGGCATATTCGATTGAATGGTTGACAAATTCGTTTTCGAATCTGCCAGCCGCCGGTAATTACTTACGTTCCAGGCAAGATGAAGTGCTTAAAAAGGGACATCAAAGTTTATTTATACCTCGAATTCAATAACTATGAAGCACATTCGTGACTCCCTTTCACTGCTTCCAAACACCTATATCTGCTCAATTTCGTTTTTCAAACTTCGTCCTTTCCTACACTTACGAGTTGTGATTCATCTATTTTAACAAACTTTTTACCAAGCACAGCAACACTGACATTCATCACAATTAGGTAACACACCTTCCTACAAACATCATAGTAATCGCGAACAGTATTTGAAGATGAACCAATTTCGGAAGGAACGGTTTCTAACGCATATTCTTGACGCGCATGGTTCACCAAACAAGTAAACTTTACTTTGTACCTTGCTACTAGACGAAAAGCACATTGTACTGTCCTTATTCTGAGGTAATTTCAGCTTATCTGCTTCCATGCCTAATTACGGATCTCCAATACAGCTTCGCTTATTGCCTCACGTAGTTCGCGAATTCCCTTTCGACCCACTGTCAAATAAGACGTTCCTAAATGCTGATGCTCCCGCGAACAAAACTCAAACCTACACTACTGCCTGCCAAAGTGATGTCAATTTGACGTCATTCGTAATCTCGACGACTGCAGGAACTGCTACCGAATTTCGTTAGCGTTCAATATGACGTGCTCTCGCGGGACCCGAGGCCTACGAACCTTTCCAACACGTCTTTCTCGTTGGCCTCGGCGGTCCCAGAGGAATCGCCTCATGACGTCATCAGAAAGGCCGAATGCATGACAGCGCTATCTGGTGACTAGATCTGTAAGCATCTCTGTTGTCGTTTGCCTCGCTGTTGTCAAATGTGACGTCATAACCTGTCGGCCACAGCCTTTATACAGACTTCAGACTTGCCTTCAGCTGTTGCTTTGGAACGTCAAGTCAATGCAGATTGTTTGAATGGAGCTTCCGTTAAGAGAATTAAATGTAGAAACTAGGTTCGAATGCGAATAATCTCGATTATGGTGACATACTAATGTGCAGCATAGTCAGAGTTACAGATTAGAGCCTTACGTGATTGACTGAAGCCAACTGATTACGAATTATTAGTTGAATGGCAGAGTAGTTTAGAGCATAACACAAATTACGCATTCAGGACAATGTCTCTAAATGTTTTCAACATATCAAGTGCAGCTTACCACTGAAACTTTTGCACTACGAATTAGTCTTTGAACCCATGCCAGCAGCGATAGCAAATGCGTAAAAACGCATCAAATATGGTAAAGGATACGAAACGGAACGCCCCTTGCATGTTTCCCCTTTGTGTACGATATCTGCACGTAATATGCATCAAAACACGCATCATATGCTTGTTCATTTTCTAATATATGTTTTTGGGCATGACCTAGTAGCTTTGATTTTAAGTATGAAAAATGCGTTAAATATGCGAAATGCATTTAAATATGGCGCAAACAAAATATTAGGCAAACCCACACGTCTTCTGTTACCACAACATTCATTTCTCATTCGCCGAGTTCCACGACTGTCAACAAAATTATTGCTTTTCAACCTAATGTAGACCACAGACTATGCTACAAATAAACTTGTTACTCCAGCCAAGGTTTTTAGCGAAAAAGGGGAACGGAGGGGGGACAAAATCCAATATAGTGCTCTTGCCCAAATATGTGTTCTTGCCTACTATGTGTTACCGATATGCTTAAATTTTGATCGTCGTTGTTCTGTAAACAAACAGCTACAAGGCAATCACATCCTCCTGCACTGTCAAACAGGGTTACTTGGGACTGCAGTCCAACTTCGGACAAAATAAACGCAAACTTCGAAATATCTTTGACATTCATTGCATCAGTGAAGACCTACCATAACGCAACAGGTGTCTGAAACTGTATGTTTACATGCAAGATACACATTTTTCCAGGAAATAGCAAGGTAGGGGTGTAACTGTAGTTGGATTTAAGTGACGTACCTAATTTTCTCGAAAAATACACGTTAAAACTTTGTATGTATTAGCTTAGGTAATGAAATTGTAAAGCTGATGATGTTGCATTGTTATAACCCTACTTTTCAACAACAGCAGAGTTGCTTTGTATTCTGCATAGCTGCCAACTAATGAACCAATTTTTTTTTCAAGTTGTGAATTTTAGTTTTGGGTTTACTTGGGCCAGTGTCCCAAGTTACATTTGATTCAATAAGCGCCCATAAAATTAGTTACTATTGATTGTTTTCACTACTATTGATTGTTTTAATTATATTTCAGACTAATTAACATGCCAAGGCAGTACAATAGGTGGTTAGGAGCCCGAAAATACCATGACTTTTCGGATGATAGCCTTCAACTCGCTTTGGAAGCTGTGAAGAAGAAATAAATGTCAATAAGGAAAGCTGCTGAGAGATATGGCGTATCTAAGAGTACAATAGCTCGTAGAATAGCTGGGAAAAACACCAAAAAATATGGGCATCCATGCATTCTATCAACAGATGATGAAAAAATATTGACAGATTCTATACTCCTGATTGCAGACTGGGGTTTCCCTATGACTGAATTCGAAGTGCGACCAATTGTCAAAAGATATCTTGCCAAAATTGGTGTGCAAGAGCCAAGATTCACAACCAACATGCATGGTGTTGACTGGGTGAAATCATTTCTGAAGAGACAATCTGATCAACTGAAAGTGAGGTTAAATGAGAACATCAAGAGAGCCAGAGCTGCTGTAGATCAACAAATAATAACAAACTACTTTGAAGCATTACAGGTAACAGTAAATGATGTGCCCACCGAGGCAATAATTATGATGAGACAAACATGTGTGATGACCCAGGAGGGAAGAAAGTTATTGTTCAGCAGATAGGCAAGCATCCTGAATGACTGGTAGACTTTTCTAAGTCAAGCACTTCAATAATGTTTGCTGGAACAACCAGTGGGCATTCACTGTCCCCCTATATTGTTTATATGGTAGATCGCCTATATCAAACATGGGTGGAAGGAGGACCTCAGGGGGCAAGATACAACAGATCAAAATCTGGGTGGTTTGGAGGTCCAATTTTTGAAGATTGGTTCTTTACTCTAGTTTTAACACATTTGAAATCATTAGGAGATGGACCAAAGGTTATTATTGGTGACAATCTCCCAAGTCATATTTCTGTAAGAGTGATCCAAGAATGTAAGAAGAACAATATCAAATTTGTTCTACTGCCACCCAATGTAACACATCTGCATCAGCCACTAGACCTAGCATTCTTCAGACCCTTAATATTTGAATGGAGAAAGGTGCTAGAAGAATGGAAAAATAAACATTGCGGAGCAATTCCTAAGGACACCTTTCTATGTCCGCTGAAGAAGGGTTTAAATCGTCTTGCTGAGAGAGCAGGCGAGAATTTAATAAGTGGATTCCAGGCAAGTGGAATCAGTCTACCTGATGCACAACAAGTGTTAGCAAGGCTACCAAAAACAACTACTGAGGAGAGTCACTGGACAGCATCACGGCAAGAATTTTTGCATGAAACTTGGACTTCTGAAACTAAAATCCCGAAAAAGCAACAGAGGCTTCAGCTCACTGCAAGTCAAAGCATTTCAACACAAATGATTGAACATCTGAAGAACAATGGGACTAGAGGGGCCCACCCTAAGGAGCATAGAACGGCTGATTCCAGTGAAGTGAAACATGGGGGAGACTCCAATTTAGTTCTGCCTGAGACCCAAAAACAGAAGCATTGTGATAATGATGACTCAGAGTCTGCATCTGATACTGCATCATTCTCAGGTCATAACACGTGTGATGAATTTGACTTTGATAATTTTGGTGCATCAGATGAAGAATGTGACTCCGAGTTTTTGGATCCCATTGCAAATGATAACAAAAATTTTGAGGAACCCTCTGGAACCACCCAGCCAAATGTTAATGATTTTGTGATTATACAACTTTTGTGTAATGAAGGCAACAAGAAACAGAAGGAAAAATTTTTTGTAGGGCAAGTGCTTTCAATAAAAACTGACGGAACCTACAGGTGCAAATTCCTTCGTAGCTACGAAGGAAAGAAAACAAATATATTTGTATTTCCTACAGTTGATGACATAGACAGTGTTAAGACACATCAAATAATGAAAGTTGTTGGGCCAACTAAAGTAATGAGTAGAGGTAGATACGTATTCAATGTTTCTGTCTATATTTGAATCAAGTGCAATATTCTGTAATTTGATATGTTGTGTACTAAAGGGGAGATAAATGCATTAGTTTGGAAATAAATCAATGATTTGTCTTATTTGTTGTTTCTGCAATGTGCCAAATAACCAAAAATATAGGTGAGACACAGACATCAAAATATATGAATACTGTTAAGATTAAGTTACTGACACAGGTTACCCCATATCAAGGGTAACTTGGGACAGCAAGAAAATATTACTTTTCAGGCATAAGCAAAGGATAAATACTCAGTTCATGTCAAAATTAATTAGAACATACGGCCACTGGTATTCATGCACAATCAATGTCTTTGTGACACTTAATTTCTACATTTTACAGTAATTTGAAAAATGAAACCATCCTAAGTAGCCTCACTTGACAGTACATAGTTTTTCAAAACCAGTATATTTTTATATGATCTTTTGATAAAAATAACTGAATGAGGGATTATTAGCACGAGGTGTGTTTTTTAAGTAAGTACCGTTTTGAAATTAAAAAAAGACATGCTAAGATATCTCAATAATTTTATTTTTACATGAAAGCCTGCACCTTAATCTACTTTTCTATATAATTTCCGCCAATATTGAGGCACTTGTCATAACGTTGTACCAGTTTTTGAATACCCTCCTCATAGAAGTCTGCCACCTGACTTGTTAACCACTGCATCACCACTGTTTTGACTTCGCCATCGTGTTGAAGACACTGACCGCCCAGGTGTTTCTTCAAGTGCAGGAACAGATGGTAGTCACTGGGCGCAAGATCAGGGCTGTACAGAGGATGATCTAGAGCTTCCCATCGAAAAGATGTGATGAGATCTTTGGTCTGATTCGCCACATGCGGACGGGCATTGTCTTGCAGCAAAACGATGCCCTCCCTCAATTTCCTTGGACTGTTGCTTTGATTCTGGTGTGACGTAGGCCACCCATGTTTCATCAGCCATAGCAATTTGGCTTAAGAAATCATCACCGTCGTTGTGGTACCGCTCAAGGAAAGTCAATGCACTGTGTAAACGTTTGGTTTTGTGCACATCCGTCAACATTTTCGTTACCCAACGTGCGCACAGTTTTTGGTAATTCAAGTGCTCGGTCACAATGCCATACAAAACACTGCGAGAAATATTAGGAAAGTCATCCCGCAAGGTAGAAATAGTAAAGCGTCTGTTTTCTCTCACCTTATAGTCCACTTCCTGCACCAAACTTTCATTAACGACCGAAGGACGCCCACTCCGTTGTTCATCATGCATATTTGTGCGGCAATCTTTAAATGCTCTCACCCACTTTCTTACCATTCCATCACTCATAATTTTTTCTCCGTAAACTGCACAGATCTGACGATGAATATCGATCGCTTTTACGCCTTCAGCACTAAGAAATCATATAACAGCCTGTCTTCACAGTCGGTGGGACTCACGATTATCAGAGGCACCTTAAACACTCAGTACACAACGGAAACAAGGAAGAATCAGACTGTAATGGCGTCAGTGCGTAGATTAAGTTACAGGCTTTCATGTAAAAATAAAATTATTGAGATGTCTTAGCACATCTTTTTTAATGTCAAAACGGTACCTACTTAAAAAACACGTCTCGCAGATCCAAACCATACTGTTATCTCCAAATTGTAAGACTGTTATAGCTGCAAGTCACTGATTGTCAGGTACAGATAATTGTGGAAGAAAACATTTGAAATAAATCACGAAGCTTTAGGTTAGTCTCAACTAATATTTTGTAATGTAGTAGGCAGTCACAATTTTCTTCCATATTTTAATATACAGAGGGGTCCAAAAAATGTGCCCACTGGTTAAACGTCCATAACGTGAAAACTAATTGACGGAGTTGTCTCATTTTTGGTGAAAGTGTAGCTTAAAGTCCAACTTAAAGAAATCACTGTAGGTGTTCGAAATGGTCACCATTAACATTCAAACACAAACGATGCCGCCGAACAGCAGCACGAACTACTGACTGCAACGTGTTCAGTTGGATATTTGCAAGTGAATGTACGCTGGATTCTCGAAGTTCATCCAATGTGCGTGGCTTTGTCGATAAACGACGACCTTTAGTGTTCCCCACAGGTAAAAGTCCAGAGGAGTTAGGTCTGGGGAACGTGGTGGATACTCCACAGCACCTCTATGGCCTATCCATCTTCCTGGTAGATTTTCGTCGAGATACGCCCTAACACGATTTTGCTAGTGGGCTGGGCACCATCTTGTTGAAAGTAAACTCTTCCATCTCCATACAAGTCTCGGATGGCAGGTAAAATGGATGTCTGAAGCTTCTGAAGGTACACCTCACCGGTAACTGTGCCGTCAAAGAAGAATGGCCCAATCAAGCCCCAGTAAGACAACCCACACCACACATTTACTCCTGGCAAATTCACGGCTTTGTCTACATGGATGTTCGGATTTTCGGCGGCCCAGTAGATGCAATTGTGGTGATTTACTGTGCCATTGAGTTTGAACTGTGCCTCATCAGACCACACAATCATCTCTGCAAACTCTTCATCATTGCGCACCATGTTAGTAAACCACTCGCAGTACTCCATTCTACAATCTGGGTCGTCCTCGTTCATTGTGTGTAGCAGTTGTGGGATGTAGCACTTCCACTTTCCTGTCTTCAAAATTCGCCGAACACTTGAGCGACTCACTCCAGTTTCATGGGCACACTGTCCCACAGACTTCTGTGGTGAGCGAGTGAATTGTTGGAACACACGACGGGAGTTAGTTGGACTGTCCCGAATGCGACGAATCGCTAAACGTGTCGGTGGCTCTGTTTGATACTCATTTCGCCATTGCCGTTGAACCTCATTAATGTTTTCGTACTTAAAATACCACTTCAAAACTGACTTCCTTTCATCAAATATAAGCCTTGCGCCAGCCATGTTTAGTCGAGTAACTAGGTGCAACTAAAAACAAAACACTAACTATTTCGGGACTGTCATCTGACAAAACAAAACAACGCAATACAACGCGATTGCCGGAACTACAAACTACTACACTACCAAAGATGAGACAACTCTGTCAATTAGTTTGCCAGTTATGGACTTTTAAACAGTGGATATATTTTTTTGGACCTCTTTGTATATACATACTACACAAGCAACCAAATAGTGCACGGAGGAGTGTACCTTGTACCACTACAAATCATTTTCTTTCCTATTCCACTCACAAACAGAGTGAGGGAAAAAAGGCTATCTGTAAGCCTCCATACAAGCCTGATTTTCATATGTTCTAAATTTTCTCAATAGTGATCTACAAAAAGAACACTCCAGCAATTCTCATATAAGTTTGCCAAGCATCTTTGCAATACTCGCACAGTGTTTGAACCTACGGGTAAGTTATCTAGCAGCCCACCTCTGAGTCGCTTCAATGTGTAGGTTAATCTGACCTGGTGGGGATCTGAAGCACTGGAGCAGTCCTCATGAATGGGTCGCACAAGTTTTCTACATGGATAGTGTAAGTGATCTTCCCCTCATTTCCAATCTTGCAAAACATATTCATCTTCCCAGAGAAAGGAACTAAAGTTCCTGAAAGCTAGAAATAGCTTTTTATTCAAGTGCTGTTTTTCTCTCATACTTCACACAAAGCATTTCATAATTTTACAGAGAGTACTGTCAGCATTACATATAATTCTGTATAATATGAACCTTACTGTTAACCAGCATATGCAACCTTGAGTCCAAACATTGCACTTAATTATAATCAATTATAGAAGGAGAGGCTAATAAAATAATTTTTTACATTGCATTTTTTAATATCTTAGGATTTCCAGTTTTATGCATGATGTCTAGCAGCAACTTGTTAAACACTTTCATATCAGAATGTAAAATTCCATTCTGAATCACAGGCAGGGATGCATAGTCCACATGGACATTATATCTTTTCTTTTTTCAAGCCAAATCAATTTGAAAACTCCAAGGAAAGGAAATGACTAGTAGTGGTACAAGATACCCTCTGCCACACTCCACACGGTGGCTTGCAGAGTATTTGTGTCGATGTAAAACTATGTTAAGCTTTCCTCAGCAATTTTCCTTTCTCAAGTGCATGTTTCCAGGCAATGCTTTGATTATACTACCTAATTTGAAATTATTTTAAAATGTTATGTTTTGTATTTATATATATTAACTTATGCATGACATTGGATCTGTTCTTGCATCTAGCTAAGACTATCCGCATGTAGTTTGTTCATGTGAAAATGAAAGTTTTATAAATGCTCGCAAAGCATGTAACTGAGGCAGGACTTGGATACCAGCCCAGTACTCACCTAACAGGATGTTGAAAACTCCCTAAAAACCATATCCAGGTTGCCTGGCACACCAACCCTCGTCGTTAATCTGTCGGAGGGACACGACATGACCTGTGACCAGTGCACCTCTCCATCTCAGAAACGGCGTTTTAACATTCACACATATCTAGGTGTGTAGATTGTGTCTTGCTTTACGTGCATTAAAATTTCTTTTACCCCACTTGTGAAATATTATGTTTAACATAGTGCCAAATTTTCACTGTGATCTGATCTAATGTATTGTTTATAATATTTAGCTTTTGTATAAGATATTTATTTCTCAACTGAGTCTGAACCTCTTTAATGACCAATGCTGCTTTGAGAAATACATCATATATGGTGCCATCAGCTATGTTATTTCTTCTTAAAATACCACCTATTTCTTTATACAATTCCACACTGTGTTTTTGTCACTGTATTTAAAGCTATACATGAAAGACTCCACTAATTCATATTTGCGACGTAAGTTGGTATTGCTTGGATTCTTAGCGACCCTGTCATGTCCAAGGATTTTTGCCTATGCACAGATGCCTCATCTGACGGCCTGGGGGCATGCTTGTTCCAGATACGAGAAGAAGAAGGTAAAGAAGTACCTAAGGTCATCAGTTTTGCTAGTCGAACACTATCAGAAGCAGAAAGATCTTACTCTGTATCAGAATTGGAAAGTTTAGCTGTAGCATGGGCATTTAAAAAGTCTGAATATTTTTTGTGGGGTAAGAATACCAAAGTTTACTGTGACCATCAGTCACTGTTATTTCTTTTCACATGTAAACTATTGCACCATAGATTAGCTAGGTGGTGTCTATATTCACAAGGATTCAGTTTCGAGATCATTTATATTAAAGGAAGTCAAACTGTTATTGCAGATGCCTTGTTTAGGTTACCACAAGGTTTAGAGGAATTTAGTGAATTAACAGAGCATAGGAATCGGGGAAGTAAATGGGTCTCTTCCATGGTATTGTAGATTATGGAGGAGGAGGAGATTAGTGTTTAACGTCCCGTCGACAACGAGGTCATTAGAGACGGAGCGCAAGCTCGGGTTAGGGAAGGATGGGGAAGGAAATCGGCCGTGCCCTTTCAAAGGAACCATCCCAGCATTTGCCTGAAGCGATTTAGGGAAATCACGGAAAACCTAAATCAGGATGGCCGGAGACGGGATTGAACCGTCGTCCTCCCGAATGCGAGTCCAGTGTGCTAACCACTGTGCCACCTCGCTCGGTGTTGTAGATTATGTTCAAAGGACAGGAAAACTGCGGAACAGGAAGGGAAGGTTAGAGCCCTTTAGGCTGAACTGGATAGTGCTAGGGAGGAACTGATGAGGTTAAGGGTGGAGGAGGGTGACGACAGGTGGGAAGTGGTAGCAAGGAACAGGGGCCACAGAAATAGAACAGTTTCAGACAGTTTCATCATTGGCACAAAAATAGATCAAGTAGATGTAGGTGCAGTCAGCACTCAACAGACTTCGACTAGGAAACCAACTGTTGCAAAAAAAGTTGAAAGTAGGAGGAAAGTTCTGTTGTTAGGTAGCGGCCATGGAAGAGGTGTGGGACAGATTTTGCAGGAAAAATTAGGTGACAGGTACCAGGTCACAAGTATTTTCAAGCCCAGTGCACGTCTTGGCCAAATGATAGAGGTTGTAGGATCATTGTGCAAAGGTTTTACAAAGCAGGATCATGTTGTGGTAGTGGGTGGAGCAGGAAACAGTATTGATAGGGATCAGGGCTACAATATTGAGTGTGACCTGGTAAAAATAGCATCTGCAACGAACCATAGAAATGTTGGCTTGGTTCCTGCTTTCATGTGGATGACCGGCCCCAATTAAGCAGCTCTGATAGGAGGGTCAATATGGAGCTAGATCAGCTGCTTTGGGCGGCTACTTTGTCAAGTATAGATTTGGTTCCTGTTGATGGTATTGGTAGGTGGGACTTCACAAGACATGGCCTGCATCTCAGTAGCAAAGGGAAGGGTAAAATGGCTGGGATGATAGCAAAATCTTTAAGAGTACTCATGGGAGTACTTTTTTAGGCTAAGATCAGTATACAATCATCCTACATTGATTGAAATTAAGCTTAATGAAAAGTTCAGACAGGCAGGTACTAGAGATGTGAAAATATCACAAGATTCTCATAACAGTACAGTGAAAAATAATGTTAGTATGTCACAAGGTTCACATAAAAGCACAGTAAAAAATAATGTTAATGTATTGCATCTGAATATCAGGGGATTAAAAAACGAAGTAGATGAGCTTCTTGTTTGTATAGAAGATTCAGGAACTGATGGTGGAACAGATGCACTATGCTTGTCTGAACATCATATAGTCACAGATATGGAAATGGTAAATGTAGGTGAATATAAGCTTTCAGCACGTGTAAGTAGAAACACTATGGGGAGAGGAGGAGTTGCCATATTTTTTAAAATCAGTCATAGTGTGAAAAATTTGGAAACTAAAAAATTTTGCGTAGAGCAACACATAGAAACATGTGCATGTGGGCTTAAACTAAATAAAGGCACTTTTATAATTGTAGCCATGTATAGGTCTCCATTGAGAAATTTTCAACTATTTTTGAAGAACTTTGATTCTTTGTTGTGCTACCTGTCAGACAAAGGAAAGCAAATTATTGGTTGTGGGGATTTCAACGTAGATTTTCTGAAAGAGTCAGATAGAAAGCTTGACCTTGAAGTATTACTTGGTTCTTTCAATTTGACATCAGTTATTGATTTTCCTACTTGGGTGGTACAGGAAAGCAGCACTCTGATAGATAACATGTTCATAGACCAAGAGAAATTTAATCAAATAAAAACTTTTCCTGTTAAGAATGGTCTGTCTGATCATGATGCACACCTAGCTACGATATATGATATAGCTCCATACAGTAATGCAAAACAGTCCTCCAATATAGTGTGTTCCATTAACGATTTCACACTTCAAAATTTTAGGGACAACTTGCAACAGTTAGACTGGGATGAGGTGTACAGGGAACATGATGCTAATTTAAAATTTAACTTATTTCACGATACCTTTGTGAGTATTTTTGAAAGCAGTTTCCCTAAGAAAACAGTGAAATATAATTGTAAGAAACCATATAAAAGGCAATGGCTTACTAAAGGGATAAAAATATCTTGTCAACAGAAAAATGAACTGTATCTTATAGCTAGAAGGAGTAATGATCCCGAAACAGTGAAACATTATAAAAACTACTGCACTCTATTAAGAGAAGTTATTAAAAAGTCTAGAAGTATGTGCATTATGTCTGAGATTAGCACATCTGATAATAAAATTAAAACAATTTGGAATATTGTGAAAAGGGAAACAGTGCAACTGAGAGCACAAGAAGACAGTATTTATGTCAAACACAATGAAAAGTTTGTTAACAAGAAGTCAGAAATAGAAAACATTTTTAATAATCATTTTTTAAGTGTTATAGAGAAAATTGGTTCCAGCTAGTCATTAGAAAATGCAAGGCAGTATATGGAAGAGGCAGTACCTATGCAATTCGATAAAACTGAAATTCAATCGACCTCTCCCACTGAAATTAGGAAAATAGTAAATTCACTCAAAAGTAAAAGCTCACATGGAATTGATGGCATTTCCGACAGAGTACTAAAAGCTTGTTTCCAACAAATAAGTAGGATTCTCAGCCACATATGTAGTAGCTCACTAAAACAGGGAATTTTTCCATATATATTGAAATATGTTATTGTTAAACCATTGCATAAGAAAGAGGATAGACCTGATGCTAACAACTACCGCCCAATCTCACTTCTTACAGCTTTATCCAAAATTCTTGAAAAAGTAATGTATTCAAGAGTAGCATCACATATTTGTAAAAATGAAGTACTAACAAAATGTCAATTTCGTTTTCAGAAAGGCTTTTCAACAGAAAATGCTATATATGCTTTCACTGATCAAATATTAAATGCAATGAGTAACTGAACATCACCCATTGGGATATTTTGTGATCTCTCAAAGGCTTTTGATTGTGTGAATCATGAAATTTTTCTAGATAAGCTTAAGTATTGTGGTATGAGTGGGACAGTGCACAAATGGTTTAATTCGTACTTACCTGAAAGAATGCAGAAGGTTGAAATTAACAGTACAGATAGTCTACAAAACCCAGCATAGTCCTCTAACTGGGGAGGTATCAAGAATGGTGACCCACAGGGTTCAGTCTTGGGTCCCTTATTGTTCTTAATATATATTAACGACTTGCCACTCTATAATCATGAAGATGCAAAGTTAGTTCTTTTTGATGATGATACAAGTATAGTAATCACACCCAAGAAGCAAGAATCAGCTGAGGAAATTGCAAATAATGTCTTTCAGAAAATTATTAAGTGGTTCTCTGCAAATGGACTCTCACTAAATTTTGAGAAAACACGGTTTACACAATTCTGTACAGTAAATGGCATAACACCATTGATAAATATAGACTATGAATGGAAGTCTGTTGCTAAGGTAGAATACTCAAAATTTCTGGGTGTGTGCATTGGTGAGAACGTGAATTGGAAGAAACACATCGATGCAAATTTTGGTGATAAACATATCAGTAAATTAGCCTACTATGCCTATTTTCATTCATTGCTTTCATATGGCATCATATTTTGGGGTAATTTGTCATTAAGAGAGAAAGTATTCATTGCACAAAAGTGTGTAATCAGAATAATAGCTGGATTCCACTCCAGATCATCTTGCAGACATTTATTTAAGGAACTCGGGATATTCACAGTACCTTCGCAATACATATATTCACTTATGAAATTGTCATTAATAACCCATCCCATTTAAAAAATAACAGTGAAGTGCATAGCTACAACATTAGAAGAAGGATGATATCCACTATTAAATTTCACTTTGGTACAGAAACAGGTTAATTATGCTGCCAAAAAATCTTTGGTCATTTGCCAGATAGTATTAAAAGTTAACAGATAACCAACCAACATTTAAAAGCAAATTAAAAGAATTTCTGCATGACAACTTCTTCTACTCAATAGATGAATTCTTAGATATGAAGTAGTAACTGTAAAAAAATTAATTAATTATTTAGTGCAAAGAAAACTTATGTTAAAGTGACACATTCCACATCATAACAAAATGTCGTATTCATGATATATGGAACAAGGATTAATGTATGTGTTTGTATGTATGTATGCAAGATGCAGAAATCAAAATGTTATTAATGCAAGTTAAAACACAACAGTCAGAGTACAACAAGTTTTGTAAGCAAATGAAAATTATACAACAGCAAGATCGCAGATGGAGTTAAGTCATACAATACCTCAAGCAAGATGAAGATGGAAAGGCAAGTAAATGGTATCAGGAGCACAAAGGCATTTTGTTTCACAGGAAACATGAAAAATCCGATCAATGGTGTGTATGTATTTCTCAGTATTATATCGACGAATTTATAAGACACACACACAGAGCATAAAACGTGTACTAGCCAGCTTGCTTCACTCAGAAGCAAGCCCAGTAGAATGAGTCTTTAGGAACTTAACCTGTTTATTAGGATATACATCCCTCACAAACACACCCGATGGGTAGAATAACTACTTTCATCATAATTGTCAATAACCTTCCACATGCTTCAACAGATTTCACACCTAACAAATTGATGTTCTGGACAAAACACATGAATGAGTGGGAGTCACCTATACCAAAAGTACCCACTACAGAAATGACACTACCAGACAAAATCAAACTAGCCATGATTACACTAAAAAACAGGGCTGAGTACAGAAAGAAAATTTATAATAAGAAACTGAAACGTGTTACACAATTTTTTGAAGGGCAACACGTCCTCTTACGGCACACATAAAATCAACAAAATTTGGCAAACTGAATAAGAAGTGGCAATTACTCTATGCAGGATCATACAAAATGTACAAAATACATTACTCTGGAACATAAAAATCAGTCTATGAGAAAACAGGGAGCGACAGAGGTCTCCACCTTCACAAAGAAATAAAAGCTTTTATAGGATCATGAAGCAAGGTAACATTTTTCTTTCTGTCACAGGATATTGTACGTAATGTACATAACTCTAAGAGCAATTTTTTTTCTGGAGGGTAGTTTTGAATAAAGTAATGTGTATAGATATAAGTAATTCTTTTGATTTGTACACGTAAGCATAAAATCAACAGGAATGAGAAGTAATACACCACTTCATGCAAAGCGAAACTATAGCCAGAATTAGCTTATGGCTCAGCTGTGTGCACTGAACAATACACGCTAACATCAGTAGTATGAGAGGAGGCATTGACCTGTGCACATCTGTGACAGACTGGCAGAAGGCGCAACCAATTAGGGATGCAATATGTACAAGTACCTAACTTAAATACAAAGTAAACGGAAATACCAAGCAATTACATCTACTGTATAAGAACTAAGGAAACTACTGATATATGTATACAAGATTTAATTAAATACTAAGCTACATACAACATATTTACAAGCAAAGGGAAGCATTATGATAAAATATATGAGCCATCTAAGCTAAGAAGAAACGATAAAATACTGTAAGAAATGTCAAATATTTTCTTTGCAGGGTAAATGATCGTAAAGGGTAACAGAATAAACGAAAGTCTATGAACTTAAACAAGGTATGGAAATATATGTGGATGGATGTAATGACCAAATGTTCCAGTGGCCACCGAACTACATAATGCAAATTGTTTTCAGTTGGTTTAAAGGTTTTTTGTTTAAGTGACAAGTGCAGTGTCATGGTGAAGAAGAAGAGAATTACGTCGAGAGTAGCAGGTACCGAACGAAGAAGTGGACCACACCGCAAGTAAACAATTTAGTTATAAGGGTATTTATACAGAGGTCATAAGTAAAATGAAAAATGAAAATATGCGTCACCACAGTATAGCTCCGTGACATTTACCAGTCCTATTCGCTGTGAAGTACAGATAAACATTTAAGCATGTGATTTTTCAAAAACCAATTACTTTTTATCATTTCACATGAAAGCATAAATAATGACACTTCCAGCTATTTGAGAAAGATAAGTCTACGATGGTTGAAACTCCTTCATAATTAACACTAAGCTACATGTGACTTGAAGCAAACAGCACTAGTGCATGAAGAAACAACATGATAATACATGAATGATTAGTCAGTGCACATTATTTCCTTGAAACAAGTGTTCCTTGGCAACTGGTCCATGATTGCACGAGTAACATTTCCTCATAAATCCTTGAACTGGTAGATGAGTATTTCCTTCCTTCTCTCCCATGAAAAGGAGGCAGCGCCAAGCGTAGTTAGGCCGGCAATGCGTAACGTTTTAGTCCTATTTTGAATGTTTTTCTCCCTCCTCTGCCTAAGCAAGAAATAAGCTTCCATAAGTGATAAAAGCCTGTCTATAAAAAGAAGTAAAAATGTATCATATGCTTGTATTGTACCATAATAATGTCCTATGTAATTAATTTGTGATGTGATGTGAACGAAGATAAGTTAAAATTAACAAACAAATTGTAGTAACAGAAACCAGTTAATGAAAAATTTATGACATTTTAAAACTTAAGAAATTAGGTAGAAGCTATCATGTTATATATTGCTGTAACTCAATACTTGTATGAACTTTAATTGGAAACTAAACTCCATATGAAGGAGTGAACTTTATAACAAGCAATTTATACAATGTTTTGGATGGCAACATGTGCCTGATACATTAATAAGTGAAGTATAGTTGTTCGAGCCAGTACTTACCTCGTCAACGGATGCTGTACACACAGAATGAAGACAAATGCCACGGCAATTCTTTAATATGTGGTGAAAGTATGACTCTCAATGTGAAATTAACACTAAGAAATGGGTGTGTGCAGTACAATGGTAGTAACTAGCATGTTGACCGTTAGCGGCCCATGTATTGCCGCCAAACCTACTAGTGCGCAGGCACAAAACCCTGCAGTGACAACAAAGCAAACTGAACATTATTTCAGCATGCTATATTCAAATATGTAATGAACTATCATATTATGTATATAATATACATCTACATCTACGTGACTACTCTGCAATTCACATTTAAGTGCTTGGCAGAGGGTTCATCGAACCACAATCATACTATCTCTCTACCATTCCACTCCCGAACAGCGCGCCGGAAAAACGAACACCTAAACCTTTCTGTTCGAGCTCCGATTTCTCTTATTTTATTTTGATGATCATTCCTACCTATGTAGGTTGGGCTCAACAAAATATTTTCGCATTCGGAAGAGAAAGTTGGTGACTGAAATTTCGTAACTAGATCTCGCCGCGACGAAAAACGTCTTTGCTGTAATGACTTCCATCCTAATTCGCGTATCATATCTGCCACACTCTCTCCCCTATTACGTGATAATACAAAACGAGCTGCCCTTTTTTGCACCCTTTCGATGTCCTCCGTCAATCCCACCTGGTAACGATCCCACACCGCGCAGCAATATTCTAACAGAGGACGAACGAGTGTAGTGTAAGCTGTCTCTTTAGTAGACTTGTTGCATCTTCTAAGTGTCCTGCCAATGAAACGCAACCTATGGCTCGCCTTCCCCACAATATTATCTATGTGGTCTTTCCAACTTGTTCGTAATTTTAACACCCAGCTACTTAGTTGAACTGACAGCCTTGAGAACTGCACTATTTATCGAGTAATCGAATTCCAACGGATTTCTTTTGGAACTCATGTGGATCACCTCACACTTTTCGTTATTTAGCGTCAACTGCCACCTGCCACACCATACAGCAATCTTTTCAAAATCGCTTTGCAACTGATACTGGTCTTAGGATGACCTTACTAGACGGTAAATTACAGCATCATCTGCGAACAACCTAAGAGAACTGGTCAGATTGTCACCCAGGTATTTTATATAGATCAGGAACAGCAGAGGTCCCAGAACGCTTCCCTGGGGAACACCTGATATCACTTCAGTTTTACTCGATGATTTGCCGTCTATTACTACGAACTGCAACCTTCCTGACAGGAAATCACGAATCCAGTCGCACAACTGAGACGATACCCCATAGGCCGGCAGCTTGATTAGAAGTCGCTTGTGAGGAATGGTGTCAAAAGCTTTCCGGAAATCTAGAAATACGGAATCAACTTGAGATCCCCTGTTGATAGCGGCCATTACTTCGTGCAAATAAAGAGCTAGCTGCGTTGCACAAGAACGATGTTTTCTGAAACCATGCTGAGTACGTATCAATAGATCGTTCCCTTCGAGGTGATTCATAATGTTTGAATACAGTATATGCTCCAAAACCCTACTGCAAACCGACGTCAATGATATAGGTCTGTAGTTAGATCGATTACTCCTACTACCCTTCTTAAACACTGGTGCGACCTGCGCGATTTTCCAATCTGTAAGTACAGATCTATCGGTGAGCGAGCGGTTGTATATGAGAGCTATTGTATCAGCGTAATCTGAAAGGAACCTAATCGGTATACAATCTGTACCTGAAGACTTGCCTGTATCAAGCGATTTGAGTTGCTTCGCAACCTCTAAGGTATCTACTTCTAAGAAACTCATGCTAGCAGCTGTTCGTGTTTCAAATTCTGGAATATTCCATTCGTCTTCCCTGGTGAAGGAATTTCGGAAAACTACGTTCAATAACTCCGCTTTAGCGGCACATTCGTCGGTAACAGTACCATCGGCACTGCGCAGCGAAGGTATTGACTGCGTCTTGCCGCTTGTGTACTTTACATACGACCAGAATTTCTTCGGATTTTCTACCAAATTTCGAGACAATGTTTCGTTGTGGAACCTATTAAAGGCATCTCGCATTGAAGTCCGTGCCAAATTTCGCGCGTCTGTAAATTTTAGCCAATCTTCGAGATTTCGCGTTCTTCTGAACTTCGCATGCTTTTTCCGTTGCCTCTGCAACAGCGTTCGGACCTGTTTTGTGTACCACGGGGGATCAGTTCCATCTCTTACCAATTTATTAGGTATCAATCTCTCAATTGCTGTTGCTACTATATCTTTGAATTTGAGCCACATCTCGTCTACATTTGCATAGTCAGTTCGGAAGGAATGGAGATTGTCTCTTAGGAAGGCTTCTAGTGACACTTTATCCGCTTTTTTAAATAAAATTATTTTGCGTTTGTTGCTGGTGGATTTGGAAGAAACGGTATTGAGCCCAGCTACAACGACCTTGTGATCACTAATCCCTGTATCAGTCATGATGCTCTCTGTCAGCTCTGGATTGTTTGTGGCTAAGAGCTCAAGTGTGTTTTCGCAACCATTTACAATTCGCGTGGGTTCGTGGACTACCTGCTCGAAATAATTTTCGGAGAAAGCATTTAGGACAATCTAGGAAGATGTTTGCTGCCTACCACCGGTTTTGAACAAGTATTTTTGCCAACATATCGAGGGAAGGTTGGAGTCCCCACCAACTATTACCGTATGAGTGGCGTATTTATTTGTTACGAGACTCAAATTTTCTCTGAACTATTCAGCAACTATATCATCGGAGTCTGGGGGTTGGTAGAAGGAGCCAATTATTAACTTAGTTCGGCTGTTAAGTATAACCTCCACCCGTACCAATTCGCACAGAGTATCTACTTCGACTTCACTACAAGATAAACCACTACTGACAGACACAAACACTCCACCACCAATTCTGCCTAATCTATCTTTCCTGAACACCGTCTGAGACTTCGTAAAAATTTCTGCAGAACTTATTTCAGGCTTTAGCCAGCTTTCTGTACCTATAACGATTTCAGCTTCTGTGCTTTCTATTAGCGCTCGAAGCTCAGGGACTTTCCCAGCACAACTACAACAATTTGCAACTACAATTCCGACTGTTCCTTGATCCAAGCACGTCCTGTATTTGCCATGCACCCTTTGAGATTGCAGCCCACCCCGTATTTTCCCGAGGCCTTCTAACCTAAAAAACCGCCCAGTCCACGCCACACAGCCTCCGCTACCCTTGTAGCCGTCAGCTGAATGTAGTGAACTCCTGACCTATTCAGCGGAACCCGAAACCCCACCACCCTATGGCGCAAGTCAAGGAATCTGCAGCCAACACGGTCACAAAACTGTCTGAGCCTCTGATTCAGACCCTCCACCCGGCTCTGCACCAAAGGTCCACAGTCGGTTCTGTCAACGATGCTGCAGGTGGTGAGCTCTGCCTTCATCTCGTAAGCAAGACCGGCAGCCTTCACCAAATAAGATAGCCGCTGGAATCCAGAGAGAATTTCCTCAGATCCAAAGCGACACACATCATTAGTGCCGACATGTGCCACCACCTGCAGCTGGCTGCACCCTGTGCTCTTCATGGCATCCGGAAGGACCCTTTCCACATCAGGAATGACTCCACCCGGAATGCACACGGAGTGCACACTGGATTTCTTCCCCTCCTTAGCCGCCATGTCCCTAAAGGGCCCCATTACGCGCCTAACATTGGAGCTCCCAACTACCAATAAGCCCACCCTCTGTGATTGCCCAGACCTTGAAGGCTGAGAATCATCCTCTGAAACAGGGCAGGCAGCTGCATCTGGCTCAGCCAGAGACAGTGCCTGAAACCTGTTTGTCAGACGCACCGGGGAGGCTTTCTGATCAGCCTCCGGGGAGGTCTTTCGCTGCCTGCCACGCCTTGGAACGACCTCCCAATCAACCACAGGCGAGAGCTCAGCCCCACTGCGGGCAGCAACCGGGGCAACCACAGTGGCAGACCGATCTGGGGACAGACGGGACAAGGTTGACATCCCATGATACCCAAGTCCGGCTCCCACAGTGGTGCCACTTTGGCATCAGCCTCAAGCTGCGCGACCGAAGTCAGCGCCGCTTGCAGCTGTGAACACAGGGATGCCAACTCAGCCCTCATCCGAACACAGCAATCACAGTCCCTGTCCATTCTAATCGATGTTGAACAGCAGTTACTGAAACACGAGTCCGTGCCTAGATAACGCAAGGGAAACACGCAAAGAATGTATTAACTAACCTGTACAAATGCCTAACGACTGCGCTACAATCTGCCTGAATTTACGATTACAGCAACTAAAACTCGAAATTACACCTCCTATACGAAACTCACACGCAGTTTAAGTAAGAATCTACGAAGTAACACTAAAGCGCGATGCTACAACTCTCAAATACTATAACACGCCCGAAATTCATGAATTAAACAATGCAAGTACCCAAAATCACGCAAAGAAATTAAGAATTAAACTATGTAACAAATAAGTAAGCTAGGGGTATACGACTTGCTGCTGCAGCTGCTTATCCAACGGCGGCAGGGAGCATACTGGCTGTGCGTTCCGTTTAGTTACATCTATATCATACTCCGGAAGCCACCTAATGGTGTGTGGCGGAGGGTACTTTTGGTACCATTGTCTGATCCCTCCAACTCAGTTCCACTCACGAATAGTGTGTGGAAAGAATGATTGTCAGCAAACCTCTGATTGTCTCTAACTTCTCGAATTTTCTCCTTGTGGTCTACAAGCGAGATGTATGTGGGGGGAAGTAATATGTTGTCTGACTACACCTGAAAACTGCTGTCTCGAAACTTAAATAGTAAATCTCTCCGTGATGCACAACACCTCTTTTGTAATGTCTGCCAGTGGGGTTTGTTTAGCATCTCCGTAACGCTCTCTCGCCAGCTAAACGATCCCGTGATGAAATGTGCCACTCTTCATTGGATCCTCTCTATCTCCTCTATCAGTCCTACCTGAAAGGGATCTCAGATAGATGAACAATATTTAAGAATCTGGCAAACAAGTTCCTTATAAGCCATTTCTTTCGTGGATGAGCTACATTTCCTTAAGATTCTTATGATGAATGGTGTCTGCTTTTCCCACTATCTGTTTTATATGGTCATTCCATTTACGGTCAATCTGGATAGCTACGCCTAGACATTTTATGGCAGACGCTGTCTCCAGTTGTTTTTCATCAGTAGTGTAGCTGTACAGTAGTGTATTTCTTTTCCTATGTATGCACAATATGTTACATTCATTTACGTTCAGGGTCAACTGCCCGAGTCTGCACTATTCAATTCTCTGCAGGTCATTCTGCAAATTCTTACTATCTTCTGGCGTTGCTACTTTGGTATAAACAAATGTATCATCTGTGGATAACCTTAAAGAGCATCCGAGGCTTTCTATTAGATCATTCATATATATATTGTAAACAGCAACGGTCCTATCACACTTCCCTGTGGTACTCCGGATATTACCGTTGCATCTGTCGATTCAGTTCCGTTAAGTGCTGGATAGTCTTGAATCCAATTGCAGGTCTGCTCTGATTCTCCATGAGCTTGTATTTTTTTTTTTTTATTAAACAGCAATGTGGGATGGTGTCAAACGCCTTACTGAAATCAAGGAACATTGTGCTGTGGCTCTCATGGAGGAACAGAGCGAGCTGAGTCTTGCAGGGTCTCTGTTTGCGGAAAACATGTTTATTTTTATAGAGGAGATGTTCATTTTCCAAGAACATAATAATTCTTGAGCATAAAACGTGTTCCATAATTCTATAACAGATTGACATATGGATCTGTCTTACGGCCTTCCTTAAACATGGGAATGACATGTGCTTTTTTCCAGTCATTAGATACCTTTCATTGCTCAAGCAAACTACGATAAATTACTGCTAGAAGGTGAGCAAGTTCTTTCGCATAATCTTCATAGAATCTTATAGATATCTCATCTGGTCCTGAAGCCTTTCCGCTACTAAGTGACTGTAGCTGCTTTTCGATTCCGCGATCGGTTATCTCAATATCTGCCATTTTGACGTTTGCACAACGATTGAAAGGAGGGACAGTGTTACGATCTTCCATGGTGAAACAGCTTCAGAAGACCGATTTCAGTATTTCGTTCTTCTCTCTGTTATGTTCCGTTTCGGTGCCGATGTGGTGGCTGAGAGAATGAATTGATGATTTTGACCCACTTACTGATTTTACATATGAGCAAAATCTCTTGGGGTTTTTACTTAGATCGGTTGACAACGTCTTACTTTCAAATCATTGAACACTTCTCTCATTGCTCTCCTTATGCTCATTTTCACTTCGTCCAGGTTTTGTTTGTCAGTTAGGATTTTACTTCTCTTGAATCTGAGATGAAGTGCTATTTGTTTACGTAGCACTTTTCTAACAAGGCTATTAAACCATGTGTAGTAACACGATTCACGTTTCCGTCGCACTTCACCTAGTGTAGACTGGGAACTGTCTGCTAGACCTGCCCGATGTGAACTCACTGGGCCCGGCCCGTGCTGCCGGAGTTGTTGTTGTTGTTGTTGTTATGCCGGCAGAGGTCGCGTCCGAATTCTCGCGTGCCCTCTGGTGGACGGGACTCTACTTGCAGCAACTACCGTCCGTGACGCGCCGTGCCAATGTGCGCCTTCCGCGATCTTTCTGGTGGCTACAGCACCATGGTTGATCTTTCCCATCCCTTAAAACCTCACTCAAAACATACTTGTCTAGGGCATATTGAACAATGACTTGGAATTTTTTCCATTTGTTTTCCATATCTTCATCCTCATCACCGAATATTTCATGCTGACTTCTGAGATATTTTGAAATTTATATCCTGTCACCCCAGCTGAGCATATATTTCTTCCTACCTATCTTAACATTTCTTATAAGACCCGTCATCATAGATGCTGTCACAACATTATGATCACTCATACCTTCCTCTCCGTTAACTAATTCGATAAGTTCAGACCTGTTCGTTGCCAGGGGGTCTAAGACATTACCCTCTCCAGTTGGTTCCCGAACTATCTGCTAAAGTAATTTTCGGACAAGGCATCCAGAACAATGCCATACGATTCACTATCTCTGGCACCAGTTTTGACAGCATAACACTCCCAATCTATACCTGGAAAGTTGAAGTCACACCCTATTACAAGGGCATGGTCAGGAAAATTACCAATGATATTATGCAAATTCTGTCTGAAGCGGTATACAACTATAGATCCAGGTGGTCTATAAAAGCATCCGATCACCATTTTTTTACTATTCTTTGATACTCAGTTTCTCTCAGATTAATTCACATTTGGAATCCGTGATAACCTCACTAGATTTTATAGAATTTTTTACTGCAATAAACATGCCACTACCACTGGTGACTAACCTATCCTTATGATAAGCATTCCAGTCTGAGTTTCGTTGTCAATGACGTTTGGTTTCAACCAGCTTTCTGTTCCCAATATTATCTGTGCATTATAGCCTTCAGTGAGCGATATTAATTCTGGAACATTTCCTTGGATGCTCCTGCAGTTTACTAAAATCATATTAATCTTTTCTATCTCTGATCTGCAACGACCAAGATTCTCTGAGGTTGCTGTGGCTGATTTAAAAGGCAAATTGCCTTTGCACCCAAGGAAGAGCTCCTCTAACCTAAAAAAAGCCCCATGTGCATGCCACACATACTCCGCTACCCTAGTAGCTGCTTCCTACACGTAGTGCACGTCTTACCTATTAAGGTGAACCCTACAATTCTGCACTGGATAGTGGAGGTCGAGAAATTTGCATCTGATACCATCACAGAACCATCTGAGCCCCTGGTTTAGACCTTCCATTCTGCTCCAAATCAGAGGACCATGATCAACCCTGGGTACAATGCTACTAATAGACAGTTTAGCCTGCACCCTGTGTAAATTGCTAGTTGCCTTCACCAAATCAGCCAGCCGCTGAAAGGAGTCAAAGATGGCCTCAGAACCCAAGTGGCAGGCATCATTCATGCTGACATGTGCCACTACATGCAGCCAGTTGTATCCAATGCGCTTGATAGCCACCGGCAGGACCTCCTCCACATCACAGATGAGACCTCCCAGCAAACATACCGAATGCATACTGGAATTCTTTTCCATCTTGCCTGCTATCTCCCTGAGAGGCTCCATCACTTGCCTAACATTGGAGCTCCCAATGACTAGCATACCCACCCTCTGTACTTGTCGGGACTTGGCAGGAAAGTCAACCCTGGTCCAATAGGAGAGGCATCCTATGCTGGCTGAGAATTATCATCAACACTGGATAGCACCTCGTACCTATTGCTAAGATGTAGGGAGCCAGCTACAAGGCCTGCTCCCTCTTTTGTCTTCTGCCCAGTGACACGCAGGTCCACCACTGTCTGTCACCCACTCTGGGGTGAGGACGGACCAGTCAGATGTTGCATATCAGAAGCTGCAGTGACGTCTGGGCCACCAGGGGATTCCAGTGGTATCAAAGATATCACAGGTCTCGTCACTGACGCCCCAACGTCACCACAACTTTGAGTATTACCTAGAAGCTTGTCGATGGTAGTCAATGCAAGTACAAGCTGTTTATGGACAGCAGCCAACTCTCCTTGTGTCCGCACACAACCAGCAAAATCCCTAGACATATCATACTGTGTATAAAATAGATGTAAGGTCTCAAATGGCGCTACTGAGTTTGAAAATATAACAAAGGAGAATAAGGTAACACTAAAGTCCCTTTGCAGATTTCTCACTGTTCTCTGAGACTGCAAGCTATTAAACAGGAGTAAATTTGTCTACTGAAGTTGATGTATTTAAACACATACCTGTTATTAGAAATCCTGTTTGCCAAAAAGTTACTGCACGAGATAAATATTCAGACTAGAATGCACTGATCTAAACCGTGTGCTGCCTACTAACACAAGATCAGAACTTAGTGGCATAAAGGAGTTTCTGGCGACAGGAAAATTTACACAAGGAAGCTGCCCTACACAAGGATATTCACAAGACGTATGGAACAACAAAAGTTATGATTAATTTTCTAACCACTAGTCTACACAGTAAAATACACACATGCAGTTCACTTTCTTGTACAAGCACATAAACAAAAAACTAAGACTAAATTAATTTACAGTTTATCTGACAAGTCTGCTGCTGCTCTGCTGCATGTTCTCTTGGCTTGGCAGCTGCTGCTTGTAGAACTCTAACATACATAGGAAAAGCTGACATATCCATTCCATTGGATGAAAGAGAAGCCACCAAACCAATGGCATCAACTCCTATCAGCAAATGTAAATATATGTTATGTACATGCAAAAACACTGTACATCTCCATACTATGTCAATGTACAGTGAAGGAGCAATTGTATAGGTACATGGTGAAAGACCCCCCAGATGTGGTAAAGTTAAAATTTATTAAAAAATGAAATAGCGATAATGACAGAATCAAAGACTAACCATAAGTGTCAGAAAGGACATTAATTATGAATGCACCGTAAGGTGCAGACAAATGAACAAAAAACATCATTCACTTTTTGTACATGATTTTGTTCCACTCTCTTGTATGTAGAAGGATAGCTAAGATGTATTGCTCAGAGTATGACGTGCTATGAGTGTTTTGTATTATCTGTGATTCTGAATAAGAGAAGACTTAACAACACTATTAAGTGTTTTTATTGAACTGAAGTGGAGCCAAGTCGGAAGGAATTTCCTTCATGTTTTATATCATCTTGAGGGGCACTGGTGTTCCCTGGAGCCAGCTGCCTGCATCTACAACTGAAATCGGATGGTCATATTTTTGCAAGAGTAACAAGAAGGAGAAGCATTCAGAAGATGGCAAATACTATTAGAATATAAATAGTGATGGATACAGAAAAAAAGAGAAGATACAAGGTAAAGTGAATGAACAGCAGCACAATTTTATGCACACAGAACATTTATTTATTTATTTATTCATCTGTGGAACAATAAATATTGTATGGATGTCGTCAGATTACAACACATGAGCACACATACATTTACAATTAAACAGGTTTCTCATATTTTGTGTAGTTTTTATAACTAGTCATACACATATTTATAATTACAAAATATTTTGGTGATAATGTCATATGTTGCTAATAATCTACATCTATGTTAAATATTCTTTTACAGTATAACAACTTTTACTTACTAAAAGGTTTTAAGCTCTTGTCTGAAAGTGAGGGGCTCATTTATTTCTTTAATTTCTTGTGGTAATTTGTTATACAGTTTTATCCCATTATAAAATATACTTTTTTGCGTCTTTGCCTTGTTCTATCTATCTAGATGGAGGTGGTGACAAGCTCTTGTTTCATGGTCATGTATTAGGCTGTTTGTGTTGTACATGTTGAGATTTTTCTTAATGAACATTATGTTCTGAAAGATATACTCACAAGAAACAGTTAGAATTCCTAGCTTTCTAAATAATTCTTGACAGTGGGCCCTGTTGTTGCTATTTGCTATTATCCTTATGGCTCTTTTTTGTACTTTGAACACAGTTTGTATGTTACTGGCACTTGTTCCCCAAAACATGATCCCATAGCTGAGGACTGAGTGTAAATATCCATAATATGTTACTTTAAGACAGGTATTATTGCATACCGGTGCAAGGATTCTAAGAGCATAGCATGCTGTGGATAATTTCTTTGCCAAAATGTTGACATGGTTTGCCCATTTCAGTTGGCTGTCTACATTCATCCCTAAGAATTTGGTACTTGTTACACATTCTAATTCATTATTATTAACTTTTATTCTAGTGGCATTGTGTTTTTTGTTCAATTGGAAGTTAATATAGTTAGTTTTCTTTATACACTCCTGGAAATGGAAAAAAGAACACATTGACACCGGTGTGTCAGACCCACCATACTTGCTCCGGACACTGCGAGAGGGCTGTACAAGCAATGATCACACGCACGGCACAGCGGACACACCAGGAACCGCGGTGTTGGCCGTCGAATGGCGCTAGCTGCGCAGCATTTGTGCACCGCCGCCGTCAGTGTCAGCCAGTTTACCGTGGCATACGGAGCTCCATCGCAGTCTTTAACACTGGTAGCATGCCGCGACAGCGTGGATGTGAACCGTATGTGCAGTTGACGGACTTTGAGCGAGGGCGTATAGTGGGCATGCGGGAGGCCGGGTGGACGTACCGCCGAATTGCTCAACGCGTGGGGCGTGAGGTCTCCACAGTACATCGATGTTGTCGCCAGTGGTCAGCGGAAGGTGCACGTGCCCGTCGACCTGGGACCGGACCGCAGCGATGCACGGATGCACGCCAAGACCGTAGGATCCTACGCAGTGCCGTAGGGGACCGTACCGCCACTTCCCAGCAAATTAGGGACACTGTTGCTCCTGGGGTATCGGCGAGGACCATTCGCAACCGTCTCCATGAAGCTGGGCTACGGTCCCGCACACCGTTAGGCCGTCTTCCGTTCACGCCCCAACATCGTGCAGCCCGCCTCCAGTGGTGTCGCGACAGGCGTGAATGGAGGGACGAATGGAGACGTGTCGTCTTCAGCGATGAGAGTCGCTTCTGCCTTGGTGCCAATGATGGTCGTATGCGTGTTTGGCGCCGTGCAGGTGAGCGCCACAATCAGGACTGCATACGACCGAGGCACACAGGGCCAACACCCGGCATCATGGTGTGGGGAGCGATCTCCTACACTGGCCGTACACCACTGGCGATCGTCGAGGGGACACTGAATAGTGCATGGTACATCCAAACCGTCATCGAACCCATCGTTCTACCATTCCTAGACCGGCAAGGGAACTTGCTGTTCCAACAGGACAATGCACGTCCGCATGTATCCCGTGCCACCCAACGTGCTCTAGAAGGTGTAAGACAACTACCCTGGCCAGCAAGATCTCCGGATCTGTCCCCCATTGAGCATGTTTGGGACTTGATGAAACGTCGTCTCACGCGGTCTGCACGTCCAGCACGAACGCTGGTCCAACTGAGGCGCCAGGTGGAAATGGCATGGCAAGCCGTTCCACAGGACTACATCCAGCATCTCTACGATCGTCTCCATGGGAGAATAGCAGCCTGCATTGCTGCGAAAGGTGGATATACACTGTACTAGTGCCGACATTGTGCATGCTCTGTTGCCTGTGTCTATGTGCCTGTGGTTCTGTCAGTGTGATCATGTGATGTATCTGACCCCAGGAATGTGTCAATAAAGTTTCCCCTTCCTGGGACAATGAATTCACGGTGTTCTTATTTCAATTTCCAGGAGTGTATTTAGGGTTACTTTATTTTTTAATGACCAGTTGTGGACATCATTGAGAGTCTCGTTTGCTCTTTCTGACAGTTGTGTTGGATTTTCACCTGTTATTACTATGTTGCTGTCATCAGCAAAAAGTATTTTTTCGCCATGTCTGATACTTTGTGGGAAGTCGTTAATGTATATAGGAATACACTTCCCTGTGGGACGCCTATATTCACATTTTCTGGGTCAGACAGGTGTTTTATAAGGGAATTGTTTGAAACTTGTGATATCTCAACTCGTTGAACTCTGTTTTCCAAGTATGATTTGAGCCACTTCTTTGTCATACCTCTTATTCCTATTTGCCCTAATTTATGAAGTAAGATTTTGTGGTCAACTGTATCGAAGGCCTTGGACAAGTCTAAAAAGATACCACTTACATTTTCACCTTTGTCCAGTGCTTCTAAAATTACTTTAGTGAACTGTGCTACAGCATATTGTGTGCCTTTTCCGGGCCTAAAACCAAATTGGTCATTGGAAAGAAGACTATATTTATTCAGGTAATTTAGCAGTCTCTTTTTGACCTGTATTTCTATTATTTTAGAAATGATAGACAGTATAGAGATTGGCCTGTAGTTCTCTACATTTTCCACATCTCCATTTTTAAGGATAGGTATAACTTTTGTTTGTTTTAGGTACTCCGGAAAGTATCCAGATTCGAAAGATTCATTAATTATGCATATTTAATAATAATGCAATTGTACTATCTATTCATTTTTCCATATATATATATATATATCCCTTTTTTATTATTATAGTACATGGTATGGTTTACCACCCTGGTCATGTGTGAACAAAGAGATCATCACTGCAATAGAATGGCTCTCGAACATATGCAGTCAGTTTACAAATTGAAGGTTCTGGATATTAATAGTACCGGCTGAATACTCTATAGCACAGGCAGCCTTCATTTGAATGGCCTTGTGGAAAAAGTTCATAACTCAAAAAAAAAAAGTCAAAACGATCACATTTAATTCTCTCAGTCAGATACAAGAGAAGTTATAAAAAAATTTGTACCTCCCACTACAAAAAAGAGAAATAGTGATTATTTGCACTGCAGCACATTCCTGTAGTAGTTAACACCCAAAGAAAACCTTTTTTAGACTAGGGGTATAGGAAAAGTTACAGAGTAAATGTTGTGCCCTTGAATAATAATTTAGCTCATATCAAATCAAACAAAGAACCCTGTCAGAAGTGCAATAGTTTACGTGAATACTATAAAAATATTTCACCAAAACATAAGAAGCCTTCGAACAAAGGCAGAACTATTGCTTTTTCTTCAGAAAACTGATGAAACTATTGCTGATGTACTCTTCCTAACTGGACATCACCTAGAAACTACAGAAATCAATTGAATACTTTTAAGTAGTTACAGAATTGTTTCTTACTACCGTGGGACTGTAAAATCCAGAGGGCTTGGTCTTTGGACCACTGATTTTCCTGATCTACATTGACGATCTACCAGTTACAATTAATGAAGAGCAAAAATAGTTATGTTTGTAGATGATACATGATTCAGATCACGGGTCTCAACTCCACTATGCAGGACACAGCCCTGACAGTCACTAACCAAGTACGCATATGGTTCACAGTAAATAGCGTAACCCTACATTTTTCAAAAGCTAGCATTATATTGTCACGTAAAAGGAGGTGTAATTAGATAAATTATAAACACCAACTTCATTTAATGAAGTTTTATTCAGCACTTGCACATACAAGATCACTGAGCAAACTGCCTCCGGCCAGAACACATATAGTACATGTACAGATACAGAACTTTCCAGTACAATAATTCTTGACATTTGTGGACGCTTCTAGAATGCACTTAAACCGAATATAGAAATTAAAATTGTACAATCCAGGTGAGTTTCGAACTCACGACCCTCAAGGCAACAGTTTAGTATCATGACCACTACACCACAGTGCTACTCCATGTCTCGTACAACATTGCTCACTCCTTCTGCGAACAGCGTCTCGGTGTTACGTCATCCTAGTCTGGGAACGAGTCATCGATCCTGCATACTCCGACCCCTGATGACTGATTCTCACCGTGGAGGTGTTCTTCTAAGAACTTCTTCCACCGCTTCTTGGCTGTCGCTGGAGCTTCGAATTTACCCTGGGTTGCAGGATCCTTGTACGGCATCATTCGAAGGACGTGGACCATATCTCTGATCTTTCGTTGTCTTGTGTTGGGGTCGAAATCTTCAGCTTCATAAGTAACATCAGACAACTGTCTTACAACCTTATAAGGTCCAAAATAGCACCTGAGGCGCTTCTCAGAGAGACCAACCTTCCGAACAGGAGTCAAGATCCAGACGAGGTCAGCAGACTGGTAGACAACAGGGCAGTGGCTCACGTCATACCTTCGGTGATCGCTTCGTTCAGCCTGCAGAGTGCGGAGTCGAGCTAACTGCCGAGCTTTCTCGGCTCTGGTTAACACCTGGCCGATGTAGGTCTTCGTCCACGTCATCAGAATGTAACAGAACACAATCTCCAACGTAGTAGTCGCCTCACGCCCATGCACCAGGATAAATGGCGAAAATCCTGTGGTGTCTTGTTTGGTGGTGTTGTAGGCAAACTTCATGAAAGGTAGCACCTCATCCCAGTTGCTCTGCTCAACACTGACGAAGATTGATAGCATGCCGGCCAAGGTCTTATTAAGGCGTTTAGTAAGCCTGTAAGTTTGCGGATGGTAAGCAGTCGTCGTGTGATGAGTAATGTTGAACCGACGGTTTACCTCTGTCACAAGATTCGATTGAAAAACTTTCCCTCGATCCGTAACTAACGACCTTCGGGCACCATGTTTTAATCCAATGTCTTCCATGATGAATTTGGCTACCTTGGATACTTCGGCTGTTTTAACGGCTTTTGTAATGGCAGAGCGTGTCAGGCAATCAGTGAAAACAATAATCCACATATTGCCACTAGCAGACGTTGGAAGTCGACCGAGGACGTCAATCGCAACACGCTGGAAAGGCGTTTCGGTTGGTGGAATGGGTATGAGTCGGCCAGGTGGTTTTTGAGGAATTGCCTTTCTCCTCTGGCACGCTCGACAGTGCGACACATAGTGACGGACACTCCTAAATAAACCTTGCCAGAAAAATCTCTTGCGAATCCTATAGTAAGTCTTAATAAATCTCAAATGTCCGGCCTCAGGTGTGTCATGGGATTTCTGTAGAGCATCTAAGCACATGTGTTTAGGAATCACTGGTAGCCACCTCCTTCCTAACGGATCAAAGTTTTTCTTGCAAAGTAATACATGAACTACCTTAAATTGTCCTTTCACATTCTCTGACCGATTTAAGGCAAGCATAATTTGAGATATCTTGGCGTCCTTCTCCTGCTCAGCAGAGAGATCCTGGAGTGGAGCGAGACTGTCACTATCTTTATCAAAGTCTTGATGGTCTTTCACAGTGTTTCTTGAGAGACAGACGGCATCTTGGTGTATTCTTCCATTTTTGTACACTATGGTAATGTCATACTCTTGAAGACGTAGTGCCAACCCGGCGAGTCATCCTGTTGGATCCTTAAGACGTGTGAGCCAACAAAGTGAATGATGGTCTGTAACATCTGTGAATGGCCTTCCATAGAGATACTGTCGAAATTTGCACATGCCACAGATCACAGCAAGACGTTCTCTTTTTGTAGTTGAGTAGTTTCTCTTGGATTTTATAAGTGTCCTAGAATCATAGGCTATAACCTTCTCTTTTCCATCCGAAATTTGCACCAGAACAGCTCCGATCCCATACCCTCTGGCATCTGTGTGTAGTTCCGTAGGTGCTATCTCACCACATATACCAAGTACGGGGTCAGTCATCAGAGCTTTTCACAGCACATCGAAAGGATCTTGTTGAGTACCACTTCAGATAAATTTAGCATCAGCTTTTAATAACTCTTGGAGTGGCCTGGCTTTGATGCAAAAGTCTTTTTTGATAAAACGATGGTAATAAGAACATAATCCGAGGAAGCTTCTCACATCTCTAGTACTTATAGGAATAGGAAATTACGTTATAGATCTCACCTTTTCTGGTTCTGGCCACACACCTTCGTTTTACACAAGGTGTCCAAGTACTTTAATTTCTCTTGCTCCAAAGAGACACTTTCTTGGATTAAGTTTCAGTCCGCCTTGTTGGAGACACTTAAGAACGGCCCTCAGTCTTTTTATATGTTCATCAAATGTCTCTGAGAACACTATAATGTCATCCAAATAACAAACACACATCGTCCACTTGAGGTGCCTTAGAAGATTATCCATCATCCGCTCAGAAGCTGCTGGTGCATTACACAAACCAAACAGCATTACCTTAAACTCATACAGGCCCTCAGTGGTGATGAATGCAATTTTCTCACGATCAGCCTCATCTATTTCGATTTGCCCGTAACCCAAGCATGTGTCCATGCTTGAAAAAAACTTAGCCCCTTCAGACAATCTAGCGTATCGTCAATTTGTGGAAGAAGGTAAACGTCCTTTTTAGGTATCTTATAAAGCTTCCTATCATCAACACAAAAGCGCCAACTGTCATCTTTCTTCCTGACGAGAACCACCAGTGACGACCATGGGCTCTTCGAAGGCTGAATGATGTCATTCTTCATCATTTTCTCTGCCTCGTCGCGATTTATACGACGTTCCATTGCTGACACATGGTATGCTCTCTGGATTATTGGTTGATGGTCTCCAGTGCTAATATGGTGTTTCACCATCGATTTGTCTAATTTCCTCTTCACCTGTGGATTGAAGCGTTTGGAGAACCTTTGAAGAATGGCAAGTAGCTTGTTCTGTTATTCTTTAATGAGATCTGGTGATAGTCGAGCTAGAAGATCTTGTCTCTTAGTGGTAGCGCCAATTTCGCCCAAACACTCGGCATGGGAGGTTTCTATGACACTTAACTGTTTTTCTTCTTGGCGACAGTTAACGATCCACAATTCACCAAATCCGTTCTTAAACGAGACAACAGAGGCTGGGATAACCAAGTTATTCTTCAGTGGTATGCTTCTCTTACATTCCACTACAAGATCCATGGGTTGACGCATGGCATGAAACGTGACAGTTACCTTTCTAGCGCTGACTGCAGGAATGATCACTTCATCCAGCACACATAGTCTTCACACACCCAGATGTGCATCTTTCTGTCCACGGTATCTCATCTTGCTTAGCATAATCTTCGAACGACCACAATCCATAATTGCCTGAGAAGTTTTCATGAAGTCCCATCCAAGAATGACATTATGACCACACTCTTGTAAGACGATGAGTTCTAAGAGCTGTGTATGGCCACTTATACCCATACGAATGGTACATCTTCCTGTAGGTTTTACATATTTCCCATTAGCCACCTTCAGCAGAGATGTTTTGCTGTCGACGAATACGGTTTTTTGCAACTGGCGACGGTACTTCTCCGAAATGACTGAATATGATGCTACAGAGTCCACAAGAGCTTGGGCTGGTCGGCCACCCATGAGTATATCGATGTAGTTTCCTACCATTTTTTTAGTAATCGGCGGTGGAAGATTTTTCTTGTTGATGGCCTCACCTCCATGAAAGGTCGCAACCTCTGAATAACTGATAACAGACATACATAATGCGGAAAGTACTCTTAGCTGCTACCCTACTGCTATAAAGAATATTGTTATGAAAACTACAGTTAAAGTAAGTCGATTCTGCAGCATCCAACAAAGATGCAATTGTGATGTAGGCGACTCGGTATAATCGATATATACCACAACTCCAAGGACTTTCACATCTTTGATGTAACTGACACTGTAATAGTATTAAGGTTGCCCATAGAGGGCACAACTATTACACATCGTAGTTTACTGATTTTATCCAAAATATAAATAAGCTGTACACATACTAACTATCTGTTAATCAGACATTTAAATGAATCAGTTTTATGTTATTAGTGTATTACCTACTTTTATACTTTGACGATAGCGTCATATTATGAACGCTGATTGGCAGTTGTGAAGTAGTGTGACAGGAAGTAGGCGGAGCCTCTGCATATTTAAGCTCGTGCTCAGTACTCATAACCATCAGTTGACTGCGTAGCAGCAAGGAAAGCTCCGCCTACCATCCTAAGGGAGCCATGGGTATAATTAATTTTATTTTATCTTGTTTAATTTTGATATCATTAGACACTTTCATTTTATTTAAAGATTGGTTTCTAGTATTTCCTAAAATTTATTCACACGTCTGATGATGGTTTTGTAAAAAGAACCGAAACCGGTTACCTATATCATTAAAACATAAATGGTGTGATCAAGACTGACCTTTAGTCAAAATATAATAATTAATTGATCACTGTTTTCCAATAATGTTTACCAAAATTTAGTTTTCCAGGTTGCAGTGGCTATGTGATCGGCTGGAGCTTCTAAATGGCGATGTAGACCTTGATCAGCATGTTGAGGAGTGTCCTCTCCAGCGGCTAGCTTGCGGTGATGGTGACCTATGTCGTCCTGCAATCACGTATTCTTGTTCATCTTCGTCGTCCTGGAGTTGGTGTCGGCTAAGATTGGTCTGCTGTCTTCTGGCGCAGGCGTCATCAAATATCCACCGTCTTTCTCGACAATACAGCACCTCATGTCCCGGTCGTCCACAGTGGAAACATACTGGTTGGTTATCCTGGGTCCTCCAGACGTCAGTCTTCCTTGGTGCCCAACAGGTTCCTCATGCAGTATTGTAGGAACGTAGCTTCGCCTGGGTCTCGAATTTTTCACCGTTTTAAAGGGAAATGAAGGACGAGAGATCGGGTTCAATGTCTGTTCTACATCCTCCCTTATGACCTCTTGAAGCGTCTCGGTTTTTATTTTTTTTTATTTTATTTTATTTTATTTTTTTTTTTTTTTAAGCCGTGTAATCCAAGTGCCTTCTGCACTTACTCTCTCGCTGTCTGACGAAGAACACTTGTGAAATCAGTTCCTTCCTCCATCTTGCATGTAATTCTTTTTTGATGCATTGTATCGATATACTGGCACCATTTTATGAAGTTGTCTGCTGTCGAAACCTCCTTCAGGAGTAGGGCTTGATACATGTCCTCAGCAACACCCTTCATGAGATACGCAACCTTATCTTCCTCGTTCATTCTACGATCCACTATTTTACTCAGCTCCAACACGTTTTGAATGTAGGATGCTGCAGCTTCTCCTAGGCGCTGTGTCTTGCATTTTAATTTATCTTCAGCCTTTCACTTCTGTTGTTGCGAGTCGCAAAAATATCTTTGCAGTTCCGCCTGGAATACTTTCCAGCTTGTGAACTTATCCTTGCTGTTCTCATACCATTGTTTGGCAGTAACGTCCAAGTAGAAAAATACGTTAGCCAAACACACGGTGTCATCCCATTTGTTAAATTGGCTATTCGCTCATATACTTTCAGCCACTTGTTTGGACCTAGGCCACCGTCACCAGAGAACCAGGAAGGATGTCTCATGTGGTGGTACACAGTTGCTGTCATCATAACGTCCTCTTCTTCTGTCTCCAATAGATTGCGATCTGTTGAATATGGCTCGAACTCGGGCTCACATAAATGGCGGCTCTCTCGTGGCCTGATAGGAGTAACTGTGTCGTTGATAATGTGCGCTATCAGAAGTCCCAATACCCAGTGTCTCCACCAGAATAATGTCACGTAGAAGGAGGTGTAATTAGATGAATGACGAACACTAACTTAACGAAGGTTTATTCAGCACTTGCACATACAAGAGAATTGAGCGAACTGCCTCTGACCAGAGCACGTACAGTATATATACATTTACAGAACATTCCAGTACGATGATTCTTGACATTTGTGGATACTTCTAGAATGTCCTCGAGCCGAATACAGAAATAAAAATTGTAGAGTCCAGGTGAATTTTGAACTCACGACCCTCCAAGCAAAAGTTCAGTATCATAACCACTACACCACGGTGCTACTGAGCTTCTGCTGCGACAGTATCGTTTCAGACAGTAAACATATAATTCCAAGTTCCTGAAATGGAGATCAACAACCAAAACATTTATGAAACTACACTGTAGCGGTTCACCTTCTTTACTTCTTCATTGACTGTCCTCTGTGTTGACGTACTGCATTGTTACACTGGCTGGAAAATGAGGGTCCAATTCTGACAATAAATGCTGTAAATGATGTAGCCAACCAGTGCACAGTTGCATTTCACAGTGCGTTAATTTCACTGTTTACTACCCCCCAATATTACATAGTTATAGACCAGGGCACTATTGCTTCACTTTCGATAAGCCTCACTAATAGTTTGCAGGCGAATTTCCACATACTGCTACAATAGTTTACTGTTGAATATCTGTGTGCAGTAAAAACAGAACCACAATGTCAGCAGTTCTTTCGGAATAATCAGGTATGTATGGAGCAGTCACTGTCAGTGGTTTAACACACGTCGTACTGGTGTAACACTTATTTCACTGTTAAGTTAATGTACTGTTGTCATTCTAACCAACGCAAATTCCTCGTCTGAAACTCGCCATGAACTGACTGATACGGGACCAAAAATCGGACCCTTATATATCATCACAATAATAGATATTGGAATTACAAATTGATCAAAGTTAAATTTATAGAAATTACAATTAAAACTTAACTCATTAAATTAACTGAATACATCGAAAAATTCCGTCTTTTTAACAGTTTCTTCTACAGCAAGGTTTAGGCTGAATAATTTTTTAATGAACAAATTAACATGTATAGTTATGTAAACAGTACTTTTGAAAAACTGTTAATTACTTTGGGATTAATGATGGCGTGGGTTTGCTAACATGTTTTCGAAAAGAGCCAAATAGATCCTTTAAGAATGCTACTGTTCCGTCTCCCAAATGTTTATAATTAGTACAGAATTTATATTTGTTTGTACGTCAACAATAGAATTTAAGTTATGGAAGAATCAGTGATTTCACTCTATAACAAAAGATACTACAGAGAAATAGTCGAAATAAATTAGAAAATCAATTACATATGTGGGTATTACGTGGTGTAGAATCGTAATGACACACTTTTGCAGTCGAAGGAATATTTATCTTACCACTGAACAAAGCGAACACAAGAGAAGCTGACGAATATGGCGTGCAGTGAGACACAAAGTGAACTGAAAGTAAAGTCAAAGAACATCGGTTCAAAGACATGGAACTTCACACCAGACCAGAGGTGCCACAGAGCACTCCCCCGCCCTCGCCCCCGGCAGTTCTGAGCACGAAGCTAGCTCATGTCAAGACAAAATCCTTGTGCCAGTGCAGCGGATGAAGGCGACGTCCAGCATGCAAAGTGGGCATCTCGGAAGCCGTGTTGGTCAGCTGCGCAGGTGTTGGTGAATTGTCGGAGGCCGGGTCAGCAGCATCAGTGGGCAATGTGTCGGTGAAGGCAGGCCAGCCGGGGGCAGCGAAACATGGGTTGGAGATAGACCAAGCAGTTTTTAATCAGTGTCAGATGTCCATTGAGTGGTATCACGAAGGTACTAACTCCGTGGCGTTAGACGTGGTGCAGACCAGGTGGCTGCGGGGCCGCCCATACAGAGTCGTCTGATAGCATGACGAATTTGCATGATGCCAGGTGTTCGTGTACAAATACTGGCGGCGTCGAATGAGCGCGAGATGAGGGTGGGCGAAGGCGAGCGATGTGCGCACACACTCATTCTACAAGGGCCAGAAGATCGGTTACGTCGATCAGGGGTGTGTCCTCGATGAAGCGTCTGGCAGGACGAGAGGTTCTCCATATAAAATCTATGCCAGCGAAGCATTCATGGGTTCCTTGTGGGCGGAGCAGATGCCGAGAAAGACCCAATGAAGAGCCTCAGACCAAAACCCACCATGGCACAGTAGTGCAGCTTTAAGAGTTCTGTGCCATCGCTCAACCAAGCCATTTGCCGTGGATGGTAGGCCATCATGTGAAATTTCGCTACTCTGCACAACTCGCACAGTCGAGCGAAAAGCGAGGACTCGAATTGTCGTCCCTGGTCCATAGTAAGTGAAAGGGGGCAGCCAAATCTCCCCACCCACGCCGATAAGAAAGCACGAGCTATACTCTCTGCAGTAATGTCAACCAGAGGAACCACTTCAATCCAATGGGCTACGCGGTCGATCATAGACAAAATGTATTTGTACCCCTTGGAAGGGGCAAGAGGACCGATCACATCAAACGTTCACGTACCGCAGGCGGCCCTTGGGGACGTTGAACTGTCCTAAATGAGGCTTCGCGTGTCTTCCCACTTTACTACATTGACAAGGAACACACACGCATGCCCAGGAGCGGCAATCATGCCGCACGCCTGGCCAGACAAAACATTCAGTCACTAGTCTTGTCGTTGTTCGCGTCTCGGGTAGGATCAGATTGTAAAGCATCGATGATCCCGCGCCAAAGGGTGGACGGCACCAAGGGGTGGGGGAACCAGTAGAGGTGTCGCAGAGGTCGACGGCCCATACACGATAAGAGGTTTGATGGTCAGCGAATATTTGTCGTCCGAAACCAGTCGCTGGATGCCCGCGTCCTCAATCTGATGTCACGCCATTTCATCTAAGTTCAAGGGTGCGGAGATCACCCAGATACAAGACAGACAGTCAGCTACAACATTTCCCGCACCGCGGATGTAACGAGCATCTGAAGAATGTTGGCAAATGAAGTCCATGTGTCGGAAGCGGCGCGGCGGTAGATCCTTCGCCGTCTTGCGTATTGCGTCAACGAGGGGTTTATGGTCCGAGTAGGTAGTGAAAGGACGCCCCTCCAAGTCGCTCCTGAAGTGTTTGACTGCTTCATAAACCGCGAGAAGCTCGCGGTCGAAGGACGACCATTTACACTGACTCCTGGTTAGTTTTTCCGAAAATAAACGAAGCAGCTGCGAGGAGTCCGCGGTGTGCTGTTGCAAGACAGCGCCCACAGCTGATATCTTAGCGTTAGTAGTGATAGAAATAGGGGTCTCAGGGTCGGGGTGAGTGAGAGTGACTGCTTACATGATGGCCGATTTCAGATTGTCGAAAGCATCGAGCATGGGGTGAGTCCAGTCCAACTTTCGCTTCCTCGTGGTATTTTTACCGGAGAGGGTGTCGGTAAGAGGCACTGGACGGAGGCAGCCTGGGGGATATGGCGTCGATAAAAGTTTATCATACCCAGAAAGTGCTGGAGTTGCATGTAATCCTCAGGAAGAGACAGTGTGAGAATGATTTCAACACGAGAATCCATTGTTTGGAGGCCGTCGGCCGACACCATACGACCAAGGACCGTAACTGATGCCGAGTAGAGGTGGGATTTGTCGTTGTTGATAATCACACCGTTGGCCGCGAGAGCCATACGAACTGCGTCAAGGTGACATTTGTGTTCCTCGGCAGATGAGGAAAAAGTAAGTATGTCGTCCAAATAGGCAAAAGCGAAAGACAGAGGTAGCAAAATTGAATCAATGAAGCATCGCCACGTCTGCGCAGCGTTTTTCCCGACATAAGGCGCGTAACAGTATTCAAATAGACAAAGGGTGTAACGATGGCCAAATATGGCCGTCTTCGGAATATCAGGTGGGTGCATGGGAATTTGGTGGTACGCCATTGAACAGTCTAAAACAGATAAGAACTTCGAGCCATGCAATAACTGAGTGAAATCCTGGATATGATGGGATAGTTATCAAATGGTTCAAATGGCTCTGAGCACTATGGCACTTAACATCTATGATCATCAGTTCCCCTAGAACTCAGAACTACACTCCTGGAAATGGAAAAAAGAACACATTGACACCGGTGTGTCAGACCCACCATACTTGCTCCGGACACTGCGAGAGGGCTGTACAAGCAATGATCACACGCACGGCACAGCGGACACACCAGGAACCGCGGTGTTGGCCGTCGAATGGCGCTAGCTGCGCAGCATTTGTGCACCGCCGCCGTCAGTGTCAGCCAGTTTGCCGTAGCATACGGAGCTCCATCGCAGTCTTTAACACTGGTAGCATGCCGCGACAGCGTGGACGTGAACCGTATGTGCAGTTGACGGACTTTGAGCGAGGGCGTATAGTGGGCATGCGGGAGGCCGGGTGGACGTACCGCTGAATTGCTCAACACGTGGGGCGTGAGGTCTCCACAGTACATCGATGTTGTCGCCAGTGGTCAGCGGAAGGTGCACGTGCCCGTCGACCAGGGACCGGACCGCAGTGACGCACGGATGCACGCCAAGACCATAGGATCCTACGCAGTGCCGTAGGGGACCGCACCGCCACTTCCCAGCAAATTAGGGACACTGTTGCTCCTGGGATATCGGCGAGGACCATTCGCAACCGTCTCCATGAAGCTGGGCTACGGTCCCGCACACCGTTAGGCCGTCTTCCGCTCACGCCCCAACATCGTGCAGCCCGCCTCCAGTGGTGTCGCGACAGGCGTGAATGGAGGGACGAATGGAGACGTGTCGTCTTCAGCGATGAGAGTCGCTTCTGCCTTGGTGCCAATGATGGTCGTATGCGTGTTTGGCGCCGTGCAGGTGAGCGCCACAATCAGGACTGCATACGACCGAGGCACACAGGGCCAACACCCGGCATCATGGTGTGGAAAGCGATCTCCTACACTGGCCGTACACCACTGGTGATCGTCGAGGGGACACTGAATAGTGCATGGTACATCCAAACCGTCATCGAACCCATCGTTCTACCATTCCTAGACTGGCAAGGGAACTTGCTGTTCCAACAGGACAATGCACGTCCGCATGTATCCCGTGCCACCCAACGTGCTCTAGAAGGTGTAAGTCAACTACCCTGGCCAGCAAGATCGCCGGATCTGTCCCCCATTGAGCATGTTTGGGACTGGATGAAGCGTCGTCTCACGCGGTCTGCATGTCCAGCACGAACGCTGGTCCAACTGAGGCGCCAGGTGGAAATGGCATGGCAATCCGTTCCACAGGACTACATCCAGCATCTCTACGATCGTCTCCATGGGAGAATAGCAGCCTGCATTGCTGCGAAAGGTGGATATACACTGTACTAGTGCCGACATTGTACATGCTCTGTTGCCTGTGTCTATGTGCCTGTGGTTCTGTCAGTGTGATCATGTGATGTATCTGACCCCAGGAATGTGTCAATAAAGTTTCCCCTTCCTGGGACAATGAATTCACGGTGTTCTTATTTCAATTTCCAGGAGTGTACTTAAACCTAACTAACCTAAGGACATCACACAACACCCAGTCATCACGAGGCAGAGAAAATCCTTGACCCCGCCGGGAATCTGATAGTTGTCGATTATTGTCCTAGTATTAAGGGACCTGTAGTCTCTGCATATGCGTAGCGAGCCATCCTTCTTAGGCACAAGGTGGATAGGCGAAGACTAGTTGCTGTCCGATGGTTGGAGCACGCCCCAAGCCAATAAATCCTGAACAATTTCTTTTGCTCATAGCAATTTGCAAGTGTTATGTCGTCTAGCGTTATGACATACAGGTGGGCCATCCATGGTGCGGATTCTGTGACAAGTGTGATGAGTGCCGTTGCTGATTGCCGAAACCCATGAAGGGAGGCAGATGGGGGTGGACGAAGGGGGCGGAAGGGGGCCACAAACAACGGCGATTCGCTGACCTTGCTGGGCCGGAATGGGGTGGGCAGTGCGATAGCAGCGGACAACGACAGAGGGTGTGGCGCAGCAGCCATACGATGCGAGGGATCCCACGGAGTGAGAACATGCACGTCCTGTAGGTTCAAAGGTTCAACAGGGATTTTGCGGAACAGGAACCAGGGGATGATAAGCTCGGCCTAGCAGTGATGCAGAATGAAGATGCTGCAGAAGCGGCTGACGAATCTGAAAGAACTGTCTCGGCAGACAGACTGCCATGCGTGAAACAATACAGTCGAGGGGACAGCAATGCGTGTGCATAACTCCTATTTATGTGTGCAGAGCCCAACGATCTGCGTTTGGACGTCTCCCGAGTCTCCATATACATCTACATGGATACTACGCAAATCGCATTTAAGTGCCTGGCAGAGGCTTCATCGAACCACCTTCACAATTCTCTATTATTCCAATCTCGTATAGCGCGTGGAAAGAATGAATACCTGTATCTCTCTGTACGAGCTCTGATTGCCCATATTTTATCGTGGTGATCGTTCCTCCCTGTGTAGGTCGGTGTCGACAAAATATTTTCGCATTCGGAGGAGAAAGTGGGTGATTGGAATTTCGTGAGAAAATTCCATAGCAACGAAAACGCCTTTCTTTAATGATTTCCAGCCCAAATCCTGTATCATTTCTGTGACACTCTCTCCCATATTTCGCGATAATACAAAACGTGCTGCCTTTCT
Organism: Schistocerca serialis cubense; assembly: GCF_023864345.2. Taxonomy (NCBI): domain Eukaryota; kingdom Metazoa; phylum Arthropoda; class Insecta; order Orthoptera; family Acrididae; genus Schistocerca; species Schistocerca serialis. The sequence goes on along the minus strand of NC_064638.1, from coordinate 356,094,433 downwards.
TTGAACATTTTCGATGTACTCCGTCAGCCTATCTGGTAAGGATCCCACACTGTGCAGCAGTATTCTAAAAGAGGATGGATAAGCGTAGTGTAGGCAGTCTCCTTAGTAGGTCTGTTACATTTTCTAAGTGTCCTGGCAATAAAGCGCAGTTTTTGGTTACCCTTCCCAACAACATTTTCTATGTGTTCCTTCCAATTAAAGTTGTTTGTAATTGTAATACCCAGGTATTTAGTTGAATTTACGGCTTTTAGATTAGACTTATTTATCGTATAACCGAAGTTTGATGTGTTCCTTTTAGCACTCACACTTTTCGTTATTTAGGGTCAAGTATCACTTTTCGAACCATTCCGATATTTCTTCTAAATCGTTTTGCAGTTTGTTTTGATGTTCTGCAAATAACCGAAGACGGCTGCTCAGATTGTCTCCCAAATCGTTTATACAGATAAGGAACAGCAAAGGGCCCATAACACTACCTTGTGGAACGCCAGGAATCACTTCTGTTTTACTCGATGACTTTCCATCAATTACTACGAACTGTGACTTCTCTGACAGGAAATCACAGATCCAGTCACATAACTGATATGATATCCTGTAAGCAAGCAATTTCACTACGAGCTGTGGTACAGTGTCAAAAGCCTTCCAGAAATACGGAATCGATCTGAAATCCCTTGTCAATAGCACTCAGCACTACGCGTGAATAAAGAGCTAGTTGTGTTTCACAGGAACGATGTTTTCTAAACCCATGTTGACTGTGCAATAATACCTTCTAGCAGAGATGCCCAAGTGGAAAGCGTCGCCAAGATGGCGGAGAGTGGAATCGTGATGAACTCGTTCAAGCACAGAACGGTAGAACCAGATGTGTGGCAGAGCGTTGTGTCCTGCAGGTCTGGTGAAAGTTCATAATGGTGGAGAAAGTCCAATCCGATCACAGGTTCATCCACGTCGGAAATGTGGAAGGTCCAAGAAAGGTTGTGACCGATGATAGACGAAGTGACATCTCGATGGAGCCGAGGACCGTGACAGGATAGTGATTTGCAGCTATCAAAGCGAGGTTGGCAGGAGAAAGCATGTTGCCTGCTATCTTGGCCGGGATACCGCTGACACCAGTGCCAGTGTCAACAAGAAAGCACATGCCCGATGACAGGTCCTTGACATAGAGGCAACATGCCGCTGGAGCAAGCGGTGCGGCGTCTGAAAGTAGGCACCATCGACGATCATGGTGGGATGTGATGCCTAAACGCGCCCGCCAGAATCGTTTGGGTACACACAGGGCACTCGACAGTTATGAGTGGCGTCCCCTTATGTTGCATGGTACCAGCATAGGAGTGGTGCAGAGAGGGAGGAGGACATAGCTGACTGCGTCGTTGCCTGAGACCGCTCGGGCTGCTGCTCAGGCGAGGTCGGCTGCTGTTGCGAGGTCGCAGGCAGTACCTCCTGTACGTCACCAGGAGGCACCTTCTGGCAGGCCACTGAACTACTGAAACACGGGCGCTGACCCCTACCGGCAGGGTGCGGGACCAAATATGCAGGCATGCCAAGTGAAGGTGAAGGCTATGTCGTCCGTGACAGATGGTGTCGGTGACAAATGATTCTGTAGACCTGATCAGTCATGTGTAGATGAAAATCGAGAGGGTCTGCTACGTGAGATACTAGGTGAAGTTGTAGGTCCGACAGAAGCCTGACCGTCCACAGGGTCCACAGTGCAGCATCTCGTAGAGCTTGGTCATCAATTAATGCACAAAGGCACCACCAAAGCTGCGAAGATGTGCAGTCGTCGATGTGCTTGTCATGGATGGTGTGGTGGATAGTCTCTGCTGGAGGGCGAGAAAGGCGTTCAATGAATAATGTTTTTCCGTTAATACTTGGGCAAGGCAGGCGGTGAGAGGAGCAGATCACTGATGAGTTCTGGATGAGCATGGAGGTGGCTCACCAGGCAGACGAAACATGCGTCGTTGTCCAAAATCCCGTAGATATCCAGTAGATGATCCACCAATGTTAACCAAGACTTAAGGTTATTCTCTTGCAACGCAGGCAGCTTAGGAAATCTGCCGAGTAACACATGTTGATGCAGTACAGGAAGGCGAAGATATGTGTGAATGGTGTAGGAAGCCCCCGACGCCAGGAGTGCAGTACAGGGGACGATGCATTGATCGAGGTCTGCGTGGGGGGGCGGCTGTAGGCAGCACACGATGTGGAGTAAGCCGGTGCCACTGACGGCATGATGTGTCCCAACTGCAGGCCCGGAGGTGGGCACGGCGTGCGTGTAACGGCCGGTGCCGTTACAACAGCATGCGGCAGGCAATCGCGATGCAGCCAAGGAGGGCCAGCTCCAGAAACTGGCACAGATGAAACGGCCAGTGCCATTGTGAGAGTGGGTGGAAGGCGAGTGTCGTGTGACCACAGAACGATGGTCGCAGAAACTGGCACAGTTGAGGTGACCGGTGCCACTGAGGCGCCGTGCGGGGGAGGGGGGGGGGGTGTAATGACGTCAGGCATATAAGAGTGTGCAACCTCGTGTACATGAATGTTCGAATTACAGTTCTCAAACTTCGTTGTTACTCAAACCAACCCGAAGGCGACTGTTTATCTGCGGCATGAAACACAACGTCCTTCACATGGTTATCGTTCACAATGTCACTAAGCGGCATGCACTGCCCGTGCAGCAGGTGTTGCTGCATAGTAGCATTTGACGGTGGCCATATTGGGCCAGTAACAGTTAAGAGGCCACCAGTATATTTGGGGCCAGGTAATTGTTCACTTTTAACCAAATGTACATCGAGAACACTAGTAAGAATGCAGGCATAGTTAATAGGGTGCGAGGCATTGGCACAAAACGATACTGGTATATCCATTGTTCCGAGGACAATATGGGCCGGCACACGAAGTTCGTTAATGATGAAAAGAAGCACAAAATAGTTTTCGAACACACGACAATGATGTCGGTATCACCACTGTGGGTATTATGTGGTGTAGAACCATAATAACACACTTTTGCAGTCGAATGAACATTTATTTTACCACTGAACAACGCGAATTCAAGAGAAGCTGTCGAACATGGCGTGCAGTGAGACACAAAGTGAACTGAAAGTAAAGTCAAAGTACATCGGTTCAAAGACATGACGTTTCAAGCCAGAGGCGCCACACATACATAAAACTAAGCACAAAATTAGATCTGGTGTTATATTTTCTAAAACTGAGGGCCACTCTTTCTCTTTTACGAAAATTCAGATTATATTCAGGTAGGTTAATGGTAATTAATTCAAAAATGAAAAAAAAAGAATTTTAAGGAGTCATATGGCAAAACAAGAGGGGAAGTAAAACTACCCCAGCTTGCTCTGTCACAACATGTACAAAATTCCTAGGCATCCAGCTAGCTAAAATAGAGAGAGCAAATTGATCAACTGGTCAACAAACTTAGCACAGTGTGTTTTGCCCTGAGAGCTATTTCTTATCTTGTTGACAGAGATATATTGGTTTTGTCATATTTTGCATATTTTTATTATATACTCTGATGTGGTATTATCTTCTGGGGAAATACTACAGGAGTTGAAAAAGTCTTCATACTACAAAAACGAACAGTGAGGTTAATATGTGGAGCCTCAAACAGAACATCCTGCAGAGGTCTCTGTAAGACTCTCAGGATATTTACTTATATATATATATATATATATATATATAAGAGAGACAAGAAGGCATCATGGCTCGATAACGAATGAGGTTGTATCGTCTCATAATAAGTGGCCTATATCTGGACCTGAGACGGGAATAAAAGTACACAACAAGCTTCCCATGAATATGAAAAAGGAAATTAATGACGTATAAGTATTCAAAAGAAAACTAAAAGCATTCTTCAGAGAACAAAATGAATGAATTCTTATAGTAATAAGGCATCCTTCTAAGTAAAAGTAGAGAAAATCTTTACTTATGTCACGACGATAAAATTGTGTAGTCTTAACATAAATTATAATGATAAAATGTAAATATATTTATATGGTAGGTTCAAATGTGTTCTACCATTTATTCTACACTACTAAGTATTTCTTGAATTTACTTATGTGATGAAAATTTTAAAAAAAATTATTTTAATTTAAACCTTAATGGCAAAATGTAAATTTATTTATTTGTGGTACTGGGATAAAAATATATACTTTGATTCATCTACTATTTTCAGCATACACTTCAACTAAAACCAGTAAAATGCTGGGTGTAAGGTTGTCTGCATCCAATCGTTCACAGAAAATAAGTATTTGTGTGATATATAAAATGATCACATAATTTTGTATTATTCCACTTAACTTGTCCTGTATAAATAAAAGTATAACAAAAAATTAAATCAAATCAAAGACTTGCTGCCTTGGGGCTTTCGTCACATGGTCCTCATTTGCCAGTACACCACTGTCTCTATATCAAAGGAGCCGAGAACATGATAGACAACTACATGTCTGAGGTGCACACTATCTCTTCACTGTGGGGTGACATGGTACGGCTCCAACAGGATGGTCCAGATATAGGCCACTTATTACGAGATGATACTACCTCATTCGTTATCGAGCCATGATGCCTTCTTGTCTCTTTGTGTGTGGTGCTACGTGACATCTTTGCAGGTACCGTACACCTCCTCTTCCCAGCCCCCCTCTATGCCACAAAGTCTTCTTGGCTATGCATGAGCTCACCTATCCTGGTATTAAGGCCACTACTTGCCTTGTTACCAAACGTTTTACATGGACGTCTGTAAATTGGACTGTCACACCAGGACACATGCATTCCTACCATACCAACACAGTAAAGTTGGGCGCCACACCTGCTCTTCCTCTGGTAAATTCAACACTCCCAAAGGACGGTTCTGAAGTGTTCATCTCAACCTCATCAGTCGTCTTTCCCCTCAGAGGATTCCAATTATGTACTTCTGTTATTGACCATGTCACCAGGTGGGTGAAGGCTGTTCCTGTGCTGAATATTATCGCAAATACTGTCACTACTGCATTTGTCACCTCTTGGACTGCTCACTTTGGTTGCCCCTAATCTATTATTACTGACTGATCAAGGGCGACAGTTTAGATCCGTCCTTTTCAGCAGGCCCTGCGACTTGTGTGGTGCCAATAACTTCCACACTACGGCTTGGTGCCCATAACTTCTGCACTGCGACTTATCATCCACGAAGTATTGGGTTACGAGCACTAGCACTGTACCCCTAAGGCAGCACTCATGAGTCATTCTATTTCCTGGTCCAAGGGCGTCCCCTAGGTCCTAATCAGAATTCACACCACGTTTCAGGTGGACTACAATCTTCCGTGGCTGCCATACTTTACAGTGAACCCCTGACCTTACCTGCTGAATTCATTGAAGACTCAGAGCCGTCCCCACTTCCAAGCTCTCACCACTAGTCACGTGTATCCACGCTCACATTGCTCATATCCATATTCTGCTCGCAAGCCCCCCCTCCCACACAGTTCACTGTGGGAACAGAAATTGGCACAACTTTTGTTCTCTAAAACTGCATTACATAAAATGAGTGACAAGCCAACTTGCTGTCTCACTCCTGCCTGCATATCAAACAAATTGGAGAATTCTCCCGTGAACTCACTATAGATGTTATATTTGTTCATGTTTGCTGGAATAGCTTTCTAGTCTTATCTGCCATCATTTCTTCCAGTGTGCTGAAGACTGTTTCTCTGCTTATGGAGTCGTATACCTTCTACCACTACATCAAGGATTTTTGAAAACCAGCACTCGATAAAACTGAGGCTGTGACATCATTCCCATGCTAACACATTTGCTGTCACTGGTGTTTAAACAGTAGATGACATTATGTAACATAATTCTAAGATCTGGTAGTTTTGGCTCACTTGCAGGTAGATGGAGAAATGTGTGTCAGATTCATACAAGTATGGTCACATTCGCTTTCTTTCTTTTAAGAGTTCTTACTCAACTGACACAGAACTATTTTAAACCACTGTTAATATGCAGGATATTTCACAATTCATGTTACACACTTCCAGAGGTGGTAGAACAAGTTTTACATAGGAACCCATGTCCTGAAAGGATTTGTTTCCATGTAACAAGGAAAATGAGAGGTACAGATGTCACTCATGTTTACCATGATATTATAAAAGCCGTTCGATGTGACAACCACCAAGTTCAGTGCACATGGTGTATCTGTGCAGTAAGTTTACATGAACGCTGTCCAATGTGTGGTGTATGGTTTTATCATTCCTGCTGCAACCATGATCTATGAACCAGATCTTCTGCCAACTTGACAGGCGACTCTCATGTGATCCAACAAGAAAAAGTCCAATCTGGGGAATGTGGTGGCCAAGCATCTTGTGCACCTCAACCAGTCCACTTGTCCTCGTTGACTACATGCAGATGATTTCAGACACGAACTGCAAAATGTACTACCACACCATCATGCTGGAACCACAAATCATACCGAATTCTCAATGGCACATCTTCCAAAACTCCGCCAGCACTTGTTGCTGGAATATCAAATATCTGATACCAGTTAGATGAGGAGGAAGGATGTATAGCCCAGTCATATGAACATTGCAGATACCCACTCAAACATTTATGCCACAGGGGTGCTGAATTCTTCATGCACACATGGATTTGTGATATTATTTATCCCAAATATGGCTATTTTAAGCATTCTAAACATTTTCCCTGTTGAAATGCGCTTCATCACGAAACAAAATTTGCATTGGAAACGTGAAAATCCACATGATGGTGTAAAAACCAAGTACAGAAATTGACAATTGGCACAAAATCCACCGGGAACGTGGGTTGTACCTTGTGAGGGTGGTATTGGTGGAGTTGCCATTCATGTAGAACACACCTGATAGATGAGTGAGGCACATGCAAGCCAAGTGCAATGGATCAAGTACTCATTGATGGATGCTGTTCAATTTGATGAAGTGCTTCCTCTACCATTACAACAGTGCACTGCCTTCAAGGAGCATCACAATTTGCTGTATCGCTTGTGAATTTCCCACTTTCTTGCAATTCTTTGTTCTGCTCTGGCAAATACAGTATGAGATGGAGTCACATGATTTAGAAAGTATTCATGGTACAGATGTTGAGCTTCTCTTCCTTTACGGTGAGCTTCGCTGTAAGTCAATAACATATTGATGTACTCTGTGATTGTGTACTCAGGCATTTTGTTACTGCAGTGCTAGTCACCATTGACGTCAACTGACGAAGAAGCGTGAAAACAAGGCAGATGGAATCGGAGGACATCACATGACATTGCGCCATTGTACTGTTCATGAACATTGGTAGCCTACAATAGCAGGTGAACTGTGTAAAAAACATCTAGAGCATGACTGAGTAACTATTTTTTTCTTTGTAACATTGAAATGAACTATTTCTCGACATGGGTTCCTATGTAAAATTTTATCTACTAAGTCACCTCCACAACCTCCAGAAGTGTGTAACATGAATTGTGAAACACACTGTTTATATATATATATATATATATATATATATATATATATATATATATATATATATATATATATATCTCCTCTGTTGACTTGTCCTTTATCTGTACATGTCACAGGACTAAAGTTAAATAAATAAATGTACTCGAAATTTTGGAGAACATTCTCTGGTTCACAAGAACAAAGTGAGTTGGGAAATATACTTCACCAGAGGAAGTTGCTCAAAACAAAGAACGTGCTATGATTTCGTATGAATAAAACTAGAGAAGCTGCTTCACTCAAGTGGAGAACATTCTCTGTTTTCTGAAGTGAGGTTTGTAGAATACTTAGAGCTGAGTACTGTTGTCGGTAAAGTTTTACCGACTTTTTGGTAGTAATGGCAGAATTTATGCTGCTTGGAAGGCAAAGTACAAGATGCATTCCATAAGTAATGCGACCAAATTCATAAAAAAACATTTATTGAATATATTTGTACAAATAATCAAAAATTTTCAAAATAGCAACCTTTTGCGTCAATACACTTGTGGAGGTGGTGTTTCCATGCCTGGAAGGCATCCTGGAATGCCTTTTCCGGAATGTCCTTTAGAGCTGATGTAACATGCACCTGGATGCTTTAAATTGTGTCCCAATGTTTTCCTTTCATGACTCCTTTTAACTGAGGAAACAAAAAAAAGTCAGTGGGAGCCAGGTCAGGACTGTGGGAGGCTGGGGAACCAATGGGGTCTTGGTCCTAGCCAGGAAGTCGTTGACAATGAAGGCGCTGTGACTCGGCACGTTGTTGTGGTGAACTTTCCACGTGTCCTTGATGTCGTTTCGGCAGTGCGAGACCCTCCTTTTGAGTCTTTTGAGCACTTACAAGTAGAAAGCTGAGTTCACTGTAGTCCCAATAGGTACGAATTCGTGGTGGACAATGCTTCTGACGTCAAAGAAGATAATGCACATGGTTTTGATCCTGGACTTGCTCATGTGTGCCTTGTTGGAATGGGGCGAAGATGGGGTGTACCACTCTGAACTCTGCCTTTTTGTCTCAGGGTCATACTCAAAAATCCACGACACATCACCAGTAATAACTGAGTTTAAAAAATGAGGATCATTTTCACACATTTCCAACATTTCTCGGCATCGAAGCACTCGCATGTGCTTGTGTTCGTCGGTCAACACGTTTGGGACGAGTTTGGCACACACTTCTTGTGTTCAAATCTTCGGTCACAATGCGGAAAACGGTTGTTTTTGACATGTTTAGAGTTTGTGGTGTCAATTGAAGGCTCAGCCGTCTGTCAGAGTTCAAACAATCGCGCACACGCGTCACATTTTCGTCGACTCGTGGTCGCATTACTTATGGAACACACTCTGTAGATATAGGTAGCCCAAAGACATACTGAATGAGTTGATGACCGTCCACTGCGAGGTTCGTTGGTGATCTCCTCTCGGCCCTCCATGAACGACTTGTGCCATCGGAGAACGTGATTTGGACAAGCAATCATTTCCAACATGCTGAAGTAATGGAAACGTTTCGGTGGCGGATTTCCAAAGTTTAACGCAAAATTTGATAGCGCACGTCCTGACTCTCTGGCAGCTCGTAGCCGAATTAGACAAAGAGCGTTTTGAAGCTAACACCCCCCTCCACTTAGCCCAGCCGGTTACAACACGCTGTGGTGTACCGTTGCGTCAGAAAAAAATTGGTCGCATTACTTATGGAACGCGCTCTGTAGATATCGGTAGCCCAAATAAATACTGAAGAGAGAAACTATAGAATTTTGTATGGGTTTAACATAAAACATTATTTGCATGGCGGACTGACTTCCAGAAAATTTCGAAAGGAGAGGGGTGATCTTTCAAATGAACCGAAAATTAAAACATTCTCCTCACTATTTAGCTGACACAAGTTTTCAGACCGATTTACGGGAAGACTCAGGCATACAGCAAACTACTGCGTTATTGACATTTACAAATATTCATTACTATGCTTCCTCACTGCATAAATTTTATATATTGCGATGTTAGATATACGTAGGCGGATCAGAACAATTGCTAACTGTTTTGTTACAAACCTAGCGATCTAACAAACCATATGGGTGACTGCTTACATACTTGATATGCGTCGTATTTAACGAAAATTATCTTGTGTTGGAAATCTGTGACAGAATTCCCGTTCGGAGTAGATGAAAATGTTATGTAATTTTAAGATTTCCTTCGCATAATGTGTTCACCTAACATCAATAACAAGCATGTTTCCCACATGTCGAAAATTCGGTAATATCGCAAGAAAATGCATTTTACTAAACTGTCCATAGTCGTCTTAATAATTTGTTGCCGCACATAAAAGTAGAACTGGAATATAGTGCAACTCTTCTAGAACACACTGATGCCATGATGCCAGTTCCGTATTTTTGCACCGAACAGTTTGCCTGTTTGGGCAGGTTGGATGAAATGCAACATTACACATGCATTCTGTGCCAGACAACACACAGCGAGAACATCCTCAGGAAGAAGGGAAGGTAGTGACAAGGAAATCCCTCGTCAGAGAATATTCTTCCAATTTTTTACTCATACGAAAACGAGAACTTCCTCAGAAAAAGTTCTTGTGCTCTGAGAATCTCTTTTGGAGAATGTTCTCTTTCCCATTCATACGACCCATTAGGCTCACTGGAGGGATACTTCTCCATGACGTCAGTCACTCCATTTACATGGGGCTGGTATCTGTACAGATCACTGCTGGTATCTGTCGAGATACCAGTCGTGATCTTGCAGCTCTCGAAGAATGAAATTACAATAAAATCAGACCTTTAGCTGCTTGCAGGCGTTAATTAATATCAACGGGGACAGTTGAAAAATGTGTGCCCCTACTGGCACTCGAACCTGGGACCTCCTGCTTACATGGCAGATGCTCTATCCGACTGAGCCACCGATCTTCTCCAGTGTAGATGCACTCAGATTACCAGAACTCTTACGAGAATCAGTAAATTGACTGCTGTGAGTAATGAATATGTTGGGCAGGGGTACTACAAATGTAATGTATGGACAGAAAGTTGGAAAGTGTGGGTCTGACAGGGAGCACGCCAGAGATAAGTCCCTGCAGTCCCACTATGCTCTGTGTCCTTGATAGCTCAGTCGGATAGAGTGGGGGCGGCTCGGGTGACAACGCGGGCGTCACCGCAAGAGGGGGGGGGGGGAGAGGAGGGGGGACACCCCGAGTGCTCCCCATATGTATCCGCCACTGTATTGTGGTCAGCTCAGGTGGAGGCACGCTTTTCCTACGCCAGAATAACTGTCGATATCGCAAAATTTTCTTTGGTCATAAGCCTGCTCGACCAGCGATATGCTACAGAGACCAAAGACATAATAATAACTGTTCTGACGGAAAACGCCTATGACACATTAATAGCGGAGCTCATACGCCTTACAGCGCCTTCACAGGAAGATCGAATTTGCCAGGCGCTGGCTCAAGAAGGAAGGGGCGACGGGAAGCACTCACGATACCTTTGCCATCTTTGCAACAAAGTGGACTTCAGCACCATTCCTGACAACCTCCTGCGCACAATTTGGAGCAACCATCTGCTGGCCCAGGTAAAAGCCATTGTTGTTACACAGTCGGACATGTAACTGGACACGGTCGCAGAATTTGCTGACCACATTCAAGATGCCATTACGCCATACACGCAGGTCAATGCAGTAACTGTTCCTACTAGTGTTACGTCCATAACCCAACAGTATCACATTCCAATTACGGTACGCTAATCGCCAAGATGGATCTCTTAAGCTCTGATGGCAGCTTTGCTTTCACGCAGTAATAACGAGCCGCCATAGAGAGCATAGCCGACAAAATTCATGGAGTCGCACCACTTCACGTTCCATGGCAGAGTCTAGCTCCACAGTTTACTGGTACCATTGCAGATACAGCGAACAGTCGAAAAAGTGTACAAGCACATGCACATTCCCAAATGGGAACGTCAGTCGTTAGTAGGCGCCACGGACTGCCACACCACCTATCGGCACCTATATATAACGGAATGGATCTCTGGAAGGAAATATCTATTAGTTACAGGATCTGATCTAAGCATTTTACCTACGAAGTCACTCCGCTGCTGCAGGCACCGCAGTCAAGTTGGCAGCTGCTAACAATACAGAGATCCGAGCTAATGGTACACTGTGTGAAATGTGAATTTAGGCCTGCGTAGACAATTTACATGGAATTTCACGGTAGCGGACGTGGCGGTGGTGATTATAAGCGCTGAATTTTTCGCATATTTCAAACTTTTGCCTGATATATCTAATTCCTGACTTGTGGACAGCCTTTCTGGTTCGACAGCCGCCAGATGTCACCATGACACTAGAACCAGTAGCATCCAGCTTGTGCAACTAGCGTGATTTTTCAAGATTTCCTGGCCTTAAACAGACCACTGGGAACGCCACAACAGGTGTTGCATGACACTATCTACCACATCAAAACTACAAATGGACCACCTTCGTCATATCACATGGATATCTCACAATAACAAATGCAGAGTGTGCCTTATGTTGAAGGAGGGAATTATTCTCCTGCCATGTAGTCCGTGGGTGTCAGCATTACACCTAGTCCCTAAAAAAAATGGAGCCTGATGTCCTTGTGGTGACTATCGAATGCTGAATACCATGACTATTCTCGACCACTACCTGGTACCATTATTACATGACTAAAACCACGTCGTTCATGGCTCAACAATATTTAGTTGCGCAAAGCCTTACATGCAGATCCCGGTCGTGCCAGAGGACACTCCCAAGACGGCTATAATTACGCCCTTCGAGTTGTTTGAGTCGAAGTTTATGACATTCAGGTTGCGGAACGCTGCACAGACATGGCAGCGGTTTATAGGTACCGTCTTGTGTGGGCTACCTTTGTGCTACAAATACCTCGATGACGTGCTGATCCATTCAGAAACCAGAGAAGAGCATCACTAGCACTTGCGTGAGTTTTTTAAGCGTCTGGAGAAGTATGGCGTGGTTTTAAACACTATTAAATGCATTTTTGGCCAGCCTGAAGTTGAATTTCTGGACCGCTGCATATCGTCCTTTGATTCTGTTCCACTACCAGAAAAAGTTAAGGTCATATTACAAATGTCAAAAACTACCAATGTATAAGGGCTATGCAGATACCTCAGGATGTCAAAATTTTAGTGGCATCACTTACCACATACTATTGAGCAACAAGCGTCGTTAAATGCAGCACTATCAGGTACAAAGGTATGAGTAATGCTCCCATGCAATGGAATGAAATTACGGAAGCGGTGTTCAAAGCATGAAATGCAGACTCAGGTCGCGCTACTCGCTCGACGCTCCAATCGTCTTGGTCGTTGATTCCAGCCAGTTTGCTATAGGCGCGGCCTTGCAACAGCTGGTAGATGATGTATAGCAGCCACTGGAATATTTTTCGCATAAACTGACGCCTTCACAGAAGTGCTGGAGCGCATATGACAGGGAGCTGTTGGCCATCTACAAATCCGTCAATCACTTCAGGCCACAGATTGAAGCATAGGATTTCCTAGTTTATACCGATCACAAACCGCTAGTATATGCACTTTGTAAGCACAGTGACAGGTGTTTACCACGGCAGTACTATCAACACGCGTTTATAAACCAGTTCACTGCAGACTTGCAGCACATTTCCAGATTGACCAACATGGTGGTCGTCTGCTTGTCCAGAGTACCTGGTATTTCACAACCATTGAACATGACAGAACTAGCAGTCACACAGCAAGAAGACCCTCAACTACAAGCAGCATTATGCGATGTCAGAAGTTCGGTAAAATTGCAGCTGGTCGACATTCCAGACGAAACCGGCAAGGTCTAGTGCCATGTACTGCATGGCAGATCACAACTATATGTGCCGACTGCATTCTGCTGGACAGTTTTCGATAACCTCCATAACATGTCACCCTGTAGTGGGTACGACTGTTAAGCTGGTGTCAGAGAGGTTTGGGCACCAGGGCATGGACAGAGATCATTGTCAGTGGACTAGTTCTTATGCGAAGTTGCCCGACACATGCACGCTCCAATAGGGGAGTTCCCCGGTATCAGTGTGTGTTTTGCTCATATTCATCTAGATGTGGTAGGACCCCTGCCTCCCCCAGACGGCTAACGCTGTCTAATAACATATTGGCCGGAAGCAGTACCTGCTGACGACATTTCAGCAGAAATGCTTGCAGCAACTTTCATGTCAACATGGCTCACCAGATTCGGTTGCCCTCTCTATATAGCAGCTGACAGGGGGAAACGGTTTGAGGCTGAATTGTTCATGCAACTAGCCACTTCTGCGAATACTCGCACCATAAGACCACAGCCTACCTCCTGGCTAGTAATAGCATGCAGGAAAGGTGGCACCATACATTGAAGGCAGCATTGATGTGTCCCAGAACCACATGGACTTCTGCACTGCCCATCGTTCTACTTGGTCTGAGGACTGCATTCGAACCAGATATTAAGGCTTCAGCAGCAGAGCTTGTATACAGAGAGTCACTGCGTCTGCCAGGTAAATTCGTCGATGCCTCATAGGCATGTGATGTTAACCATCAGCCACAATTCCTTTGTACTCATGGTGAGATGGTAGACCACACGAAAAAAGTGAGAGCCCCTAGGCGTGGACTGCACATGACGTTCATGCATAATGATCTGGACAAGTGCACTCAGGTTATGCTTTGCACAGATGCTGTCAAACCACCACTGCAACCACTCTACACTGAGATCAATTCTAGTGTTCCGTTCCACTCGATAGCTTTGAGCAATGACGTCATACCTAAGGCAAAGAAGCTATCTCTAGGCAATCTATGAAAGCAATGGATCATACTCGTGAACATACATATATAGCATGCAATGAAATTACAATCACATTTCATGCAGTTATTTACTTAGTCATGAATTAGATCGAAACGAATTGAAGATAACGAAAATAATTAAGAGCAAGAATTTAAAAAATATTCGCATGTGATAGGAATTTATTTATGAGAGTACAAAAAGCACAGATAACCTTTTAAGTTGCATTACAGTAAAGTGCATGGCGAAGTCATACTATTGTAAAGTAGGTTTATTTTTAGTATTAATTATTGAATCTAACAGAAGAAGAGTAGGGAAGTTGGGGTTTTGGACGGGGAGAAACTAAAAAGTAACAGAAAAACTGGAAAATGAAATGAATGTTAACAAATACGAAACAATAGCATGAAATATGGAGAAACCGACACACTAAATTCTAAAAGAAAATCCGGTGCAAAACTAACGAAAATCCACAAAAAATAACGAATATTGGAATCCATAACTAGAATTAGCCTATATAGCTAAATCGCTGTCACCAATTCCAACCTTGCCATGGTTGTATATAAATTCTTTTTGCAAGAGTTGTATGCACTCAAACGTAATAGCATTTCTACGTTTGTAATTGCTCTCCAAAACGACTATGGTGAAATAACAAAAATTGGAATCGGTAACTAGAATTGGTTTATATAGGTTCCTATGTTAGTCATTTTCTGCAGAAGTTCAGAGAGCAATTGCAAATGCAGAAATCCTACTAAATTTCAAGTGCATACACCTGCTGGAAAAAAGAGCTAAATTATGTACAAAGGGTGTTTAAAAAGTTTTGCACAGTCGTCTCTAAATTTTTTTATTTTTTGCAGGAGGAGAATGAAATTTTTGTGAACATACTTGGAACATTTAGCTATACATTGAGCCTACTCAATGTAGCCTCCATCAGCTGTGATGCATCTGGCCCAACGTTCTTTCCATGACATAAATGCACTTTGGTAAAATTCTGGGGATTGACTTTTACACCATTTGCTTGACACAGGAATTAAGGTCTTTCTCACTATCAAATGTGTTACCATGCAGGTGGGCCTTCAGACGACCAAAGAGGTAAAAATCAGACGAAGCAGAATCCAGACTGTAGGGAGGATAAGGAACAATTTTCCAACCCATTTTCCTAATTTTCTCCTGCATCATAAGGGCTGTTTGGGGTTTGGCATTGTCATGGTGTAGTCTGATGAGCTCACCCTGAAGCTGTGGTCTGTGGGTCTTGATGGCACGTCGCAGCTTGTCCTATAACAAACAGTAACGATCCCAGTTGATTGTGGAGTCAGGGTCCAAAAAGTCAATGAAAATGACTCCTTCTTCTGATCCCAGAAGAAGGAGGCCATCACATTTCGGCCTGCTGTTCATGAAAGTCTTGGTTTCTTCTTCAAAAACGAACCCGGATGACGCCACTCCATGGATTGGGTTTTGCTCTCAGGTTCAGACAAAAACAACCATGTTTCATCCTGGGTAATGATGCCATCTTCAGTAAAGGTCTTCATGAGACCCTCGCACACATTCTTCCTCATCGTTTTCATTTCTCTTGTCAGTAATCTAGGCACCCAACGTGCACAGATTTTTCTGTACCCTAGTGAGTGTACCAGTGATACCACACTACCCAATGACAAACGAGTCATTTCAGCAATCTGTCGTGTCATCACACATCTGTCATTTTGGACGATTCGATCATTGGTCTCCTTATTCACATCACTCACTGCCATCGATGGTCTACCGCATTGTGGACTATCCAGTAGAGAGAAATCATCTTCTTTATACCTCTGCAACCACTACCGGATATTGCTGCGATCCACTGTGTCCTCCCCACAAACAGGGAGCAACTTCCTACGAATCGACGTGGCAGAGTCATCGCCAGTCTTGAAGAGGAACTCCATCACCGACCGTTGTCGCAATCTGACATCTATTTCACGGTCCATTTTGGCTCACTTGTATATAAGAAAAAAGTACTTTTATATACCAACTTATAGCTAAATGTTCGAAGTACGTTCACAAAAAATTTCATGTAAAAAATAAAAAAAATAGAGACGGCTGTGCAAAACTTTTTGGACGCCCTTTGTACCATGGAATGGTTGGAATCAGTAACTAGAATTGACCTATATAGCTTAATTCTAGTTAGGATTCCAATATTTGCTGGACCATACGTTTTGTGAATTTTCGTTGCTTGTATACTAGGCCCTTAGTTTTTAATAATTATTATTAAATCTAAACTTTATTTCACAATATTATGACTTCATCATACGCCATACAATAATAGATTTAAAGGTCCTCTGTGCTGTTATTACTTGTATAAACCACAATAATATTTTATTTCAGACATGTATACTCCCCTTTTTATGTTCTTATTTATTTTCGATACCTTCAGTTCTTTTCGACATAATTTATGGATAAGTAATCACGTGAAGTGTGGTTGTAATTTTATCGCATAGACCATATATAACATAGACTGCGCATGTCCCTACCGCTGCCTTGTTATCGCTTGAAACCAACATCTATATCATGTGACTCAGGGAAAAAAGTCGAGCTCCTGTCATTACGCGCTGTGTGGAGCTTAAAGTTACAGTTTTTCTCATTTACAGCTGAAATCAAGAACTGATTTTGACAATTCAATGAACTGTAGCACTACTCTTACACATTTAACAGTGCAGTTAACTTAGTTTCTCCGAAATTCCTGATTATAAAGCAATGGTTATCGTTTTACGTGTGGTCAAGTTGAAACGGAAATGCTTTTTTTGGACTTTGAACTCTTGTAGTTTACCACTTCCACAGGAGTGGAAGCAAAATAACAATTTCGCTCGCAGCTCTAGTTTTCTAACGATTCCACAAGAACACGTGTGAAATGTTTTAGTATGCATTTGTAAGAAAGAAATTCGTTTATGTGCATAATGTAAGGTAGTTGCACAAAACAAGCGCACATTTTTTCCGACATTTGCTTAATCCACTACAGATACCGAAACGATATCAAGATAGGAAGCGTAATATATTGATTATACTTGTGCAGTGAGCTAGATCTTAACGATATGTCGTCTCAAAATCTTAGCCATTCATCAAGTTTTACACGCAGGGACCAAAATCCATCCTAATTTTCACCTCATGGAAATACCTCTGCAAGGATTTTGAAATATTTCCCTTTCATAACTGAGATTTTGGTCCTTGTGTGAAGTGTGTAGGGTCAAAAGAAGACTTCTCTGGGCGTATATGAAGGTCATTAATTATACTCCTAATTCAAAGCACAAAATTTGATCTGGAACAAACTAAACTGAAGATGGAGAACCCTCAGGGATGTGGAATGAGTCAAGATCTACAGTAACAAACAAATTGTAGACAATCTATATTAACATTAAAGTACCTATCTCTATACTGCACAATTGTATTCATACCTACAGCAGCTAATTAATTAAAGTAAAAAGAAAGTTGCTACTCTGAAAAAAAACTTCAGTATCCACAACTACACTTGCAGTGCATTAGTATTTAGCATACGGTTTTACAACAAACATTCGTACCTACCAAGTAACCAACACAACTTTTTAATTATTGGGTGTAGATCTTCAAGTAATTAGAATAGTAGTTAATTTAAGTACAGTTTTCTTTTGAGTTAATAGAAATTTTCAATCCCTTGCTTTGTGTTAGACGAGAGCTCGCTGAGTACTTTTAACGTAAACTGGCAATCTTTTAGCTCTTATGGTTATAAATGGATTTCATTTCTTATAAATCCATAACAAAACATTTCACACGTTGTGTTGAGGAATCATCAGAAAACTAATGTTGCCTGCCGAACTCCTATTTTGTTTTCCACTCCTATGGAAACGGTGGACTAAAAGACCCACAGTGCAACAAAAACAAATACCCACTGAAGAACTGTAATTTTCATGCTTGTAAACATAGCTGTCAGTATGAAACTTCCTGGCGGATTAAAACTGTGTGCCCGACCGAGACTCGAACTCGGGACCTTTGCCTTTCGCGTGCAAGTGCTCTACCATCTGAGCTACCGAAGCACAACTCACGCCCGGTACTTACAGCTTTACTTCTGCCAGTATCTCGTCTCCTACCTTCCAAATTTTACAGAAGCTCTCCTGCGAACCACGCAGAACTAGCACTCCTGAAAGAAAGGATACTGCGGAGACATGGCGTAGCCACAGCCTGGGAGAAGTTTCCAGAACGAGATTTTCACTCTGCAGCGGAGTGTGCGCTGATATGAAACTTCCTGGCAGATTATAACTGTGTGCCCGAGAGACGAGATACTGGCAGAAGTAAAGCTGTGAGTACCGGGCGTGAGTCGTGCTTTGGTAGTTCAGATGGTAGAGCACTTGCCCGTGAAAGGCAAAGGTCCCGAATTCGAGTCTCGGTTGGGCACACAGTTTTAATCTGCCAGGAAGTTTCATATCAGCGCACACTCTGCTGCAGAGTGAATATCTCATTCTGGATAGCTGTCAGTATGTTTCACCTGGGCACACGTAAAAAACGATAACCATCGCATTACTATTAAGAATTTCGGAGAAATCAAGTTAACTGCACTACTACATGTAAAATAGCATTAAGGCAAATTGTTTTCCTGTTAAAATCAATGCTTCATTTCAGCTGTAAACGAGAAAAACTTTGTCAACTCCTCTTCACACAGTGTGTAATAACAAATGGTTCAAATGGCTCTGAGCACTATGGGACTTAACTGCTGTGGTCATCAGTCCCCTAGAACTTAGAACTACTTGAACCTAACTAACCTAAGGACATCACACACATCCATGCCCGAGGCAGGATTCGAACCTGCGACCGTAGCGGTCACGCAGTTCCAGACTGTAGCGCCTAGAACCGCACGGCCACTCCGGCCGGCGTGTAATAACAGAAATTCGGCGTCCTGCCCTGACTCGCGTGACTTAGGTGTTGGTTTCAGTGTAATGACGTCACGCGTAGTCTATGTTATGTATGGTCTATGTTTTATCGTACGCTAAATTCATTTGCTTACGAATATCATCAGCTGCTTTCAAACATTGCCTCTATGTAGCTTCTCTGCCTTAGTGTGACATCATTGCTCAAAGCTGAAGAGTGGAACTGGACTCTAGAATTGACCCCTACACTGGACTGCACTGTGTTCTGCGCAGGAGTTTGGATACCAAGGACATTCTCTTTAACGGCAAACAGGTTACAGTTTCAATGAATAGAATGAAGTCGGCCTACATGTTCAAAGAGATGCGGCCTACACTGCTGAAGATCTTGAGAGGAGAAAGGAAGGGGCTACAAGCCAGCCTCCCTCTCCCCACCACAACTGCTTCAAGATGAGCCACTTGCTCAGAAAGATATGTTCATTTTCCCGGCAGGTACAGAGAACACTTACCGTGCTCCGCTCTCGCCAAGGGGTAGGAGGAACTGTGGCTGCACTTCTTTCAGACATGTACTTTGGCTGAAGCACCTGGATGAGACCATATTGAATTTCGTCAAGCTCGTATTTGGTGTATTTTATATTACAGTCAACTTATGATTTAGGTCCTATAAATAAATGCTTTTCCAAAATACTAACACATTGACGTCTTACCCACCTTAAGATCAGAACTCAACATAAATGATATAATGGCTTGTTAATAGCATTTAGTCTCTTTTGCTTAACAGTCCCCATTTCATGCAAGAAGGGATGCCTTATGCAAGCGATAATCATTTTGGCATGATTTTAATTTTATTGTACCACAGTACAGCCATAACAAATTATAAGTAGGCCTATAGACTTACAATCATTGTAGGACTCATAGCAGTATGACTCCATAATAGTGGATTCCAATAGAAGATGCAATTCTCGATTGTACGTACACTCCTAGTTATGAGTTAACAGGTGTAGAAACATAGTTTGTCTGCTGAGTTGAGCGAGGGAGCAAGCTCTGGCCTACCTTCCCAGTGAATGTGCTGCGGCCTGTCTTTCTTGTAGGCCTTGGACACTGTGGTCAGCATGTGCTCTAGTCACTCGCGCCAGTCTCAAATTTTGTTCGACACAGTTCACACGCGACTGTGACAACAGAAGGAGGGTGCCCTGACGCTGAGCGCTTCTGCCGCTAGGGGGCAGTGATACACCTGCAGCAACATGCTACATTTTTCTTAGAATAGCAGAGTAACTACTGATTTTTACTCTTTGTTTGAGACGTTCTACTACTCAGTTTAAGAACAACGCCAAATATAGTAATGTGGCTTTGAGAGATAATGTTGAGGTTCCATCTCATTTTAGATTGAACGTAAGTGCAAGTGCAGAATACTCTCACATAGTTGTACATCGTGTCAATGGTTTGTTGTATTGTACATATTAACGTTTTTTTAATTTATACTTGTGAAATGCTCTAATCTCAGAAGCAATATAATCACCAAAAAACTGAAATTCTTAATTATGTTCTGCATCATTTCTAATGCATTTTTTAAGATAGCATCAAAATCTGCCATTATAATTTTCTTCCTTTTGTAAGGGGTCTTTGCGACTTTGGTTTCCATAAATTTTTCCTTCAGAACTATATGACTATTTGTCTCAATTCATTTTCTTTATTTCTATGTCAGATACCCAAAATAAATATCATAATGTAGTACATATCTTATTAGTCACATGAGGAAATCCCAGATATAACTTCTTATAATTTTAGGTACCTTCAACAGAAGAATAATTGTTACTGTGGTGGCCCCCCTCACAGCTGTGCAGACGCTAGAACTACTATCATGGCTGACACAGCATTTGCAGCGCGTGCGTGCACAGATTTACCATTAGCCAAAAGCCTGGCAACGGCGCAGCACACACCAGACGTGTGAAGGCAAAGCGAGAACCAGTGGGAGCCAGGCAGCAGAATCCACCAGACTCATTGCACGAAGAGCTGTGCTACCTAGTCACAAAGCACGTGGGTTGAGCGATTGCGGACTCCCCCACACGTGCACACGCAGAAGCCTGCCTGTCCGTTTATGCAGCCGCTTCTGCCTCGCCCATGAAAAACGTCACACTCCACGGATAGCGCCAGGAGCCGGCCGTACAGAGAAGAAGCGTCTCGCGGGCCCCGAGGAATCATGACGTCACATCATGACATGACGTCGTCTCTCACGCTAGCCAATATCGCTGGTAGTATTCGAAACGCGGATATTCTTTTAACATGACATGCTAATGCATTGTGTGTGTGTGTGTGTGTGTGTTAAAGCTTTTCAGTCACGGGAAAAAATTGATAATACTTGCTGCAAAAGCAGATGTTTGCAGAGGAGAAAGGATAGTTTATATTCCAGATAATGGACGGTAAGTAACTTCCGTTAGTAATCTTATAATGCTCAAGAAAAGTAAAGTGTATGGTAAATCTACAGAAATTTCATTCTTTGTGCCTATAGTATTCTGATGCATTGTTACCCAGTAAAGTTTCTTTCAATGCATCTATGTGGATTATTTGTGGTAATGGCGTATTCTCATAACAAATGGCTTCGGTATTTAAGTTTCAATCATCGTAACTTTTTCCTGATCAAAAATTGTGTAGTAACTGTATTCTAACGTCAGTAACCTGCACATTTGAAAACTTTTGAATGTTCAAAATTACATCATTCATCATAGTCAGTATTTTTTACAGTAAAATAGGTATGAATTGCAATGACTGAATCCAGATTTGTGAGTGATGTAATCTGTTTTGTAATGGATGTTTCAGTTTCTGAAGTGAAAATCCAAAGAAGAGAAGACAGCAGGAAGTAGCTTTTTGTCTGTTTCATGGTTTATAGGCCTACTGGGGAAACTCGCCATGTAAAAAAACGAGTAACGCATCAAGCTTGGTACCTCTGTTGTGATGTGGAAATCCGAGCATTGTTAATAAAGAAATTAATTCAGTGTGTGTGTGTTTCTTTTGATTCCTTTATCATGTTGCTTATAGTAGACCAAATTTATTTAAAGTACCCGGGTGATAATTTCAACATAAATTGGACTAGCCTATGTGCATAGTTGTTTCTAATGGCTTTGCCGCTTCTCGGAGGCAAAGTATGAATATTTACCATCCTCTGGCATGTGCGTTCACTAGTCATTTATGGCAAAAGAAATCACTGACTGAAAGCATAATTTGCTTGGTAGACATAATTGGAAATGACCTTTTTAGTTACAATTTTACGTTTTTAGATTATAGTACTCCCTGAGAGATTATCATCTGCATTTCTTGACCCTGACATGACTAGTAATGGATGTTTCACCACCAGGTTAGGCATACAGCATTAAGTGTCCTGCTCTGCTGTGAGCAGCATGGTAGTCAATGTGTTAAGCAGGCATTTAGGAACTTTGAATGTGAAGTATGTGCACCTGTACAGTCGTGGCTAAAAAGAACAGCTATAATGCTAATTAATGTTTCAGGAATTATCCTTTACCCAGTTAAATATGTGTCTAAAACTGAATTCATGAATAACTTTGTAGTCATTTAACCATTTGGTTTTGTAAGACATTTAAATAAAAATACTGCAGACCCAAAAATAGTCTGGAAATGGCAAGGAATATCAAATATAAGTAAATATTTTTCCTCAGTAAGATAAAAGTGTAAAATTGCTGATACCTGGCTGTTACCATATCACTGCTGGCCCCAGCAGAGCAGTCTGCTGTGACCACTGGCACATTCATGCCAGCCAACAGGTTAATACACAAAACAGGGCAGCGCAAGACTTGGTCCGTAATTCTCATTGGTTGAAGCAACTAAAATCAAATTTCTGAGGTGTGCTGGAACTGTGTTATTGGTATATTCCCCAGCATGATTTAAAATATTTGCATTGAAATGGCACTGACAGTGCGTAACATATTTTTCAACTGAGAATAGATACTAAAAAATTTATGTGGGAATATATTTCAAGAAACCCTTTTATACCAAACCTGACAATTATATTGACACACAAGTAAACCCACCTGAATGGGACACTGGGTTATACAAGCATTAGCTGTAGGTGTAGAATAGGTAATTTACACAGAAAACTTTTCATACAAATTTTATTGTAAAGCACACTAAAGTTAAGGGAAAGGTGCAATGCCTAGATGAGATAAACGTGGACACGCAAGAACTGGTTTTGCTCAGATATATGGAAAATTAACTTTAGTATTATATGACATACAACACATCTGAGGTGCAAATTTGTGGAGAGGAGAGATTCCATTGAACCTGTTGTGTATGGTGCACATTTTGTTACAGTGCTGGGATGATGTCATCCAGATTTCAAAATTAGTGGTCTAGTAATGAAACTCTCATCAGTTTTAATATTTAAAAATAAACATGCCTGAAAAAGGAAGCTGAATTAGGACTTTCAATTAAATTGCAAAAATGTTCTTGTTTTGCACATTCACTGCAGATGACAC
The DNA here is from genome assembly GCF_023864345.2 of Schistocerca serialis cubense. Classification (NCBI taxonomy): domain Eukaryota; kingdom Metazoa; phylum Arthropoda; class Insecta; order Orthoptera; family Acrididae; genus Schistocerca; species Schistocerca serialis. The sequence goes on along the minus strand of NC_064638.1, from coordinate 356,070,865 downwards.
TTAAAAGCACGGTGTTAGTAGCTCTTATTGACCTTTGTGTCAGCCACAGTGAACATGTTGAAGGTTTTAAAGTAACAAAGTAGTTGTTGACATCGAGGTATTAATGGATGACAGCAGGAAACAGCAATGAAATAATGTGAATTACTTAAACCAGGAATTAAACCAGTCTACATAGCTTTGAACACAGCCAAAAAATGGTTGGTTCAAATGGCTCTGAGCACTATGGGATTTAACTTCTGAGGTCATCAGTCCCCTAGAACTTAGAACTACGTAAACCTAACTAACCTAAGGACATCACACACATCCATGCCCAAGGCGGGATTCGAACCTGCGACCGTAGTGGTCACGCGGTTCCAGACTGTAGCGCCTAGAACCGCTCGGCCACCCCGGCCGGCGAACACGGTCATTTCACACTTCTTATTCACTGCATATTTGTGTGCTATAACTAATACAGCAACCTTTTATTTTCTCATCTTTGATCTGGAACACGTGTCACATCTTACTTGTTTTCCTAGAGCAACTCTAGGTTTACAAGATCCACATTTCAGAATTCTGGTAATTGCTAGTCCTACCTCATGCTGAAAGTGTGGGTTGATAGCTGTCTCTTCAGATATGATCTCATCAACTGCCATTTCAGAAACTTGAAGCAAAAATGTGATTATTCAATTTTCTGTCAGTGATGAATATATCACTAATGTATAGGTATATTCATGATGGTATAGAACAGTGCAGGGCCATCATCTGGAACACCTGCTGGGTAGACTAAACTGTGCACTTCACATCCAGTGCATCAATTTCTTCATAGGTAGTATCATAGTACACTACTATCTCAGACTTGATTGTTGTGATACTCAATGAAACAGCATTATGCCTTGAAGACACTAAACTAACAGCCTTCTTAAGTTTTTGAATGAAGGATATAAGAAGTAATATATCCAAAAACAATTAAGTTTTACATTTTGCTGTCAGGAACTCTTTTGGAATCTTTGCTTTTATTATTGTTTTGTACATGTGTGGCCTTTTTGTTTCCTCTTCCCAGTTTGACAAGCACATCTGATTTGCTTAATGGGGATATTTATGGTTACAAAAAAATAAATAAATATGTGGATACAATGCAACCTGCAAACCAAGACCATCCTCCAAAATTTTACGAGCCTAGGAAATAAGCACAATGATTTGGACATAGTAGCATGTTTTAATAAACCAGATGTTTCAGTTATTACTGAGCATTGGTATACCAAAAAAGAATCTTATTATGCACCCATTAACAAAGAATTTCTGCTCATCTTTCAGTAGGGATATCAAACCTTATGGTGATTTTGCAAAAAGTGGCAATAATTGGTGCTCAAAGATGTAATTCCTACGTGTTGAAGGTGTTAATCAACTTTCTGCGATAAGCTATAGATGGGAAAGGAAACATAATTTTAGATATAGACAGACCTCCATCTGAAATCACAGATTTGTTTTAGCTAATCTCTATCAGTTGCTTGTAGAGAGAGATAGTAAATACTAAGGGAAAACGGCTGGTAATTATGCTGATAATTGTTCGCAGTTTAATAAAACCTTATCTAACACAAATCAGTTTTCACTCATAAGGATGGCGAGTAGCACACACAGATCTACCATTACTGATAGGTAATACAGGGTACCCATGACTTTGTACTGGGATACTTTCTTTTGTTGATTTGTGTAAATGACAAAATACTGCTCCTCAAATTCAAGGATAGTTCTGTATGCTGATGCTACACCCATTGCATGCAAGTGTAAAGATCGTGAGCAACTACAAAAACTATGAAACTGCATTACAAATGAAATAACTCAGTATTTCTATGAAAGTCATCTCATTGTCAGCACAAGATAGCAGCAGTAACGGATTTTCACCCCACAAGGCAGATTTTTAAATTCAGTTGTGCTCTGGAACTGATATTGTCATCAAAGAAAACTACTGCTTGGTTACAGTTAAACTTTCTATATTTAACATGTTATAACAATGGAAATAAACGGTCCTTATCAGAGCCAACTTTAACTATCATATCTATAAATATTGAAGGCATATCATCAGCCTATGCCGTGACAAAAAATGCGACGTCCTGTGTATACAAGAGACGCATAGAGATGAGCGACAGAGACGACCAAAAATACCGGGCATGAAACTAGCTGCAGAAACACCGCACTCTCAGTACTGAAGTGCTATATTTGTAAGACCAGGGCTTCAGATAATCAGTGCTCACTGCACCGTAGAAAATAACATCGAAGTCATCTCAGTGGAGCTGAGTAACTGCGGGGCTACCTCTGTGTATAAGCCCCCTTCGGCTGCATTTTCCGTCACACCACCCAGGAACTTCCATAACAGCAAGACGTCTGTAATAATCGGTGACTTTAACAGCCATAGTCATTTGTGGGGATACTCTGAAGATAACGAAAATGGGGAGGCAGTCCTCTCCTGGGCTGAATCCTGCCAGTTGTCTCTTATACATGACAGCAAGCTACCCCCTTCCTTCAACAGTGGCAGGTGGCAACGTGGATTTAACCCTGACCTCCTCTTTGTGAGTGAAGACATCACACAGCTTTGCTCCAAATCAGTGTGCTCGCCCGTACCAAAGATGTAACACAGGCCACTACTGTGTCAAGTTCTTCCAGCAATGAGGCCACAGGAGATGAATTTCAAACGGAGATACAATTTCAAGAAAGCTGATTGGAAAAAATTTGCTAAGATGCTGGACAAGGAGATTAAGTCTGTGTGACCTATTCCTGAAGAATATGACAGCTTTGTTTAAACTGTCAAACATTTCTCCCGGGCATCAATTCCAAGAGGGTGTAGGACAATGTATCTGCAGGGTGTGACACCTGAAACAGCTGCTCTGCTGGAGGGATACTATCGACTATATGAAGAAAACCCTTATAGCGAGGAGACTTATCTGGCTGCGCAAAATACTCTCTCCTCAATCTCTGAGGCGAAGAGAGAACAGTGGATTAAACTGATGACAGAATATGAGATGAGTAGAAGTAGTCAAAAGGCCTGGAGATTGTTACGACACCTTAACAATGATCCCTCCCAACCCAATACGCATACAAATGTGAAGGCAGACCAGATCGCACACCAGCTTTTGAAAAATGTTAAACCTGACCATACCAGTAAAATCGGGAGACGAACCCTGGAAAGGGAGCCCGAACAAGAGGGAAACACTCTGTCTCGACCATTCAGTTTGAATGAGCTCAACTCAGCTCTAAATAAGTGCAAAGTCGGAAAAGCAGCAGGGGTAGATGACATAAGAAGTGAACAGATCAAGAACTTTGGTCCAGGCGCAAAGTGCTGGCTACTCGAGCTAATGGATAATTGTGTCAAGAGCGACAAGATACCAAAATCTTGGCGGAGAGCAAAAATTATAGATATACGTAAACCAGGGAAAGACCGGGATGACCCCAAAAGCTATAGGCCAATCTCCCTCCTATGCCACCTGTATAAGGTATTGGAAAGGTTGATCCTCCAAAGAATTACAGATATGATAGAACCATTACTGATCCCTCAACAGGCAGGATTCAGACAAGGGAAGAGCTGTACAGCACAGGTGTTGAATTTGACACAGCATATAGAGGACGGCTTCCAAAGGCGGCAGATAACAGGAGCGGTGTTTATAGATCTTTCAGCCGCCTACGACACTGTCAACCACAGACTCTTGTTGCTGAAGCTATACAACCTCACCAAGGACTACAAACTAACCTGTCTAATTAGAAATCTTCTGCAGAACCGAAGATATTTTGTGGAATATCAAGGACAAAGAAGCAGATGGAGGCAGCAGAAAAATCAATTGCCACAGGGCAGTGTACTGGCACCCACCCTCTTCAATATATACACTAATGACCAGCCGTTACCAGAAGGAACACAAAGCTTCATATATACAGATGACCAAGCAATCACAGCACAAGATCACAGCTTTGAGAGGGTGGTGTGGGAGCTAACTGATGCTCTGAAGGAATTAACTGCCTATTACAGGGACAATCAATTGAAACCAAATCCTTCTAAGACCCAGACCTGTGCTTTCCACCTCTGAAACAGACAGGCTAGTAGAACCTTGCAGATAGATTGGGAAGGAATCTCTTTAGAACACTGCAAGACTCCAAAATACCTCGGAGTCACTCTGGACCATGCTCTTACATATAAGGAACACTGCTTAAAAACAAAGCAAAAAGTGGCTGCCAGGAACAATGTGGTAAGGAAGCTGACTGGAACAACATAGGGAGCACAGCCAGACATAGTGCGCACATCCGCATTAGCCCTCTGCTACTCTGCAGCTGAGTACGCTTGCCCAGTATGGTGCAGATCTACACATACAAAGAAAGTTGATGTTGCTCTGAATGAGACATGTCGTATCACTACGTGTTGTCTAAGAGCCACACCTGAGGAAAAACTGTACTGCTTATCCGGCATAGCCTCCCTGGACATCCGAAGAGATACAGCAGCAGAACATCCGAAGCCCACCCACTACATGGCCACCAACTGGCACAGCAAAGACTTGTGTCTAGAAAGAGCTTCCTTCACAGTACAGAACCACTCGCTGACACTCCACATCAACACCGGGAGAAGAGATGGCAGGTCAGATGCCAGCATCTCGAGGAGTGGCTGATCCTGCAAGAAGTTCTTCCCCCAGGTCACACAGAGAAACAGAGAAATGGTCCACTTCGAAATCACTCAACTGCCTGCGTTCTTCTGTCACAAGATCCAAGAGTAATATGTGGAGGTGGGGCTTCCAGGTGGACTCTCTCCAGTGTGACTGCGGAGCTGCCGTGCAGACATCAACACATCTACTACAATGCACATTACCTCCAAGTGAGTGCACCATGGAGGACCTCGTAAACGCTACACAAAGTGCGCTGGACGTTGCAAATTTTTGGGCATCCACTGTATAGATTAAAATTACCTTATGTTTGACAACACAATCTGTGTCTAATCATTTATTTCATTCTTGACTAGTTTAATTTATAAACCATAATGTATGTATGTATGTATGTATCTAATATTGTTTTTTTTAGTTTGCTTCTGACACGATAAATAAATAAAATAACATGGAAACTAATTACCGCACAAGAACATAACTTGGTAGCATTAATGTCAAGGACATGGGGAAGAGAAATAATGCAGAATCAATTCAATTGAAACACTTTTAATGTGCTGCTACAGTACACCATACCATTACATACCAGTACCATTACTGGTGATGGTGATGGAGGCTGTTATGAAAAGCTTGCAATATTATTCAAATCTGATACGGCAAGTTAACAGAACTTTTGATCCATGTGAGTAAAATTATTGTGTAAAATCGATAGTGCAGCTTCTTACAGAAGTCTCATCAGGGCCTTCGGAGTCTTTCACTTTCATATCAATATATTTACTCCCTAATAGTATTTGTTGTTCATAATAGGGGTAATTTTACTCTGTTCAGTGAAATGAACTTGCAAAATACTGGAAGGAAAAACAATGTCCATGTAGACTATACTTCCCTGCCTACGATTCAGAATGGAATTTCACATTCTGATTGAAAGTCTTTAAGAGGTTGCTGCTAGACATCAGGCAGAAAACTGAAAATCCTAAGATATTAATAAAATACAAAGTAAAAAAAATTATTTTATTAGCCTCCCCTATAACTATAATTAAAGGTAATGTTTCGACTCAAGGATGCATATGCTAGTTAACACTAAGGTTCAAATTAACAGGGTTTTAATGTTACCATTATATGTAGGGCTGCCAGTATTCATTGTAAAATTCTGAAATGCTTTGTACGACGTATGAGAGAAAAACAGCACTTGAATAAAAAAACCATTTCTAGCTTTCAGGGTCATTACTTCCTTCCTCTGGGAAGATGAATACGTTTTGTGACTGGAAACGAGGGGAAGATCACTTAGACCACCCGTATAGAAGACTTATGTGACACATTGATGAGTACTGCTCCAAAGTTTGAGATCCATGTCAGATTTAAGCAACACATTGAAGCAACTCAGAGGCTGGATGCTAGATAGGTTACCAGTAGTTTCAAACTATGTGCGAGTATTATTTTGTATAACACTAGTGAGAAAATTTAGAAGGCATGAGAAATCAGGGCTCGGATGATAGACAGCCTTTCTTCCCTCTCTCTATTTGCGAGTGGAACGGTACCATTTGGTTGCTTGTGTAGTATGTATATACATAAAAATACGGAAGAAAATTGGGACTGCCTACTACATTAAGAAGTAATAGTTGAACTAACCTAAAGCTTCGTGATTTACTTCAAATGTTTTGTCCCACTGACACACTCTGACAATCAGTGACTTCCATCTATAGCAGTCTTACAATATGGAGATGTCAGTATTGATTCGATCTATTAATACTCCCTCATTGAGCTCTTATTATGTTAAGATCACATAAACTGGATTTTTGAGAAACTACATACAGGAAGATGTGATTGGCATATAGCTGTTTGTTTACAGAAAAACAACGATCAAAATTTAAGCATATCGGTAACACGCACAGGGCAAGAGCACATATCTGGGCAAGAGCACTATACTGGATTTCGCCCCCTTTTCCCTAGAAACCTTCACTGGAGTAATAACTTTATTTGTAGCATAGTCTGAGGACTACATTAGGTTGAAAAGCGATAATTCCGTTGACAGTTGTGCAACACAGCGAATGAGAAATAAAGGTTGTGGTAACAGACAGACGTGTGTCTTTGCCTACTATTTGTTTGCGGCATATTTAAATGCACTTTCCCACATTTAACGCATTTCTCATAATAAAAAAAATAAAACTACTAGGTCATCCCCAAAAAACATATATTAGAAAATGAACAAGCATCCGACGTGTTTTGATGCATATTACGTACAGATATCGTACACAAACTGGAAAAATGCAATGGGCGTTCCACTACGCATCCTTTACCATATTTGATTCGTTTTTCCGCATTTGCTACTGCTGGTGTGGGTTCAAAGACAAATTCGTGCTGCAAACGTCTCAGTGGTAGTTAGCCTACATTAGTAAGCTGCAGTTAATGCGTTAAAAACATTTAGACACATTGTCCGCAATGCGTAATATGTGTTATGCTATAAATCACTCTGCCTTTCGACCAATAATTTGTAATCAGTTGGCTTCAATCAATCACGTACGGCTCTAATATGTAACTTTGACTACGCTGCGAATTTATCATGTCACCATAATACAGATTATTCGCATTTAAACCTTCTTTCTACATTTTATTCTGTTAATGGAAGCTTCATTCAAACAATCTGGAATGATTTGACATTCCAAAACAACAATTGAAGGCAAGTCTGTATAATCACTGTAGCCAACATGGAGGTAAGAATAGAGGGAGACGCCGTGACGTCACAGCTGTGTAGCTATGTGAAGCCGAGGGTAGCCATCTCAATCCGACCAAAACATTGCTGCTGTAGTCTTGTGTGCATAGGCTTGTCGCTCGCTTTTGGAAGGATTTTGCGCTATTATGGTGACTTGTGTGGTGTTCGGATGTACGAATCGTTCTGATTGTGATGCGAAATCGAAGGGAATAACATTTCGTGTGTAAGTTGTCTCGTTAAGTGTGATTTTACAACTTCATTGTGAGTGAACGTGTGCTACATCGGTACTCGCACTATAGCGTGTTTTTCTCCTGTATGATTTTAGATTTCCTAAAAATGAAAGTCGGAAAGCTCTGTGGGAGAATGCCATGAGGAGGAAGAATTGGCGTGCGTCTAAATGGAGCACTATATGTTCTCAACATTTCCGAGAAGAGGACATAGACCGAACTTCCCTTTCAACAGTAAGGCTCCGAGAAAATGCTGTACCATCAGTTTTCCCTACACACCCAAAACATTCGCAAAAGGTATGTTAATTCAAAGAATTAAATTCCTAGTTTTCAAGTTCACGTTTCAGTATAATACGTACGTATCGTCGATAGAAGTGTTGAGTAACTCACGTTGTCTTCATCATGTACCAAATTAAAAGCTAACACTACATTAACTGGCGTAAAGTATGGGCCTAAACAGGACACTGTGTAGATTTGCCATTCTATGTACCATATTTCAGTAAATATTGGTGGTAATGAGCAGTGTTTCCCAATAGTGCAACGTAACGGAAATGTCCCAGTACATATTACAAACAAGATGTATTTATGGGGCTTTGGAGGGAGGGTATAGCTAACTTAGTTTTCAGTTTCTATTATTTAGTTTGTGATACACGTTTATTACTGAAATAACAAAATTGTATCGTTTACATTGAAGGCTAGCTATTCGTAATATTACATTAAAAACTATTTTTAATCAGAAGAAACGCGGAATTTCGTCTTTACGAGATTTTATTTTAAACAAAAACTTTGAAACAACCAATCTGATGACGTTACATGCGTATATGGTGCAATTAGCGACTGTAATACACGCAGCGCTATAGCACACTGGCAATGTTTTGGTGAGAGTGTCATGGCAGCGAGCCACGCCCCCATGGCTTCAAAACGTAGTACGGCTGGGATACGTAGCGCCATCTCCCCTTATTCTTACCTCCATGGTAGCCAACGTGTGACGTCACTTACGTCAACAGACTTGTTTACAGGTCTAGTCACCAGGCAGCGCTGTCACGCTTTTAGCCTTTTTGATGACGTCATGAAGTGATTCCTCGGGGCCCGCGAGACACACGTGTACAGAGACTTGCCCGTGAGCACACGGCTACGCGATGTCTTTTGGAGTGTATACCCTCTGGATCGCGCACTCCATCACCTCAAGCTGTCAACCGCGGTCACGCAGTCGGCAATGGACTATATCAGTCACAATTGTACACATTTCAATCATTGTAATAATTGTGGTTGCCTCATGCCAGCATTTCATTTGTATTCAGTTCCCTTGGCCTCCTCCGAGCAAAGTGCGTGGGCGCGACTATAGGGTTGGCTTATCACACAAATAATCGTAAGCGGAATTACGAGCAATGCCGCGCCACTGGTGTACCCGGAGTGATGTAAAGGCCAACTCGTGGTGACAAACTTTTCTTATTTACTGTTTTCCGTGCCAGAAACCGCTTATCTATGCTTATGACCTTGCGCAATGACGATTTTTTTGTGATCCACAGTTGTGTGTGAATGCAAGCTAAAGAGTGGTTTTTGAGTTAAAATTTTGTGTGAATTTGTCTATCATTGTGTAAGATGGCAACTGCAGAGGAGCTGGAAAGAACAGTCCAGGACGTGCTAAGGAGCAACTGGGTGCTGGAGGCTGAGCTACTGGCATGAACAGCCCGCGAGGAGCCGGCCCTCGAAAATTCACGCAAGCTTGCTGCTATCAAACCGGCAAACCCTACTACAAGCACAGGATGCATGTTAATTAGGCTGCCACTTTTCTGGCCATGCGATCCATTCCTGTGGTTTAGCCAGATGGAGGCAGTAGAAGTGTTCTACAGCTACAACGTGTCGTGTGAGCGCGCGAAAGTCGGCCACGTCGTAAGCCAGCTCGACCAGAACGTCGCTGTTGTAGTGCGAGACATTATCACCGCCCCACCAACACAGTCCTCATATAAGCGGCTGAAGGACGGACTAATCCGCCGTATTTCAGCATTGCAGGAGCAACGGGTGCATCAGCTGTTGCAACATCAAGAACGCTGCAACATGAGGCCCATGCAGTTCCTGCGCCATCTACAGGACCTGGCGCAGCCCGATATGGTCTTGGATTCGCTGTTATGCGCCATCTGGGTGCACAATCTGCCAACGCAAGTACAAGCAGCGATTGCGGCCCAGCCTGAGAGGGAGTTGCACGGCATAGCAGACCTGGCCAACAGAGCCCTCAATACACTCTCAATGGCGCCAAACACCGCGTACTCTGCAGCCTGTGCCACCGTAGAACCAGCACCAATGCTCGGCCCACATCGAAACGCTGTCCCCGGCCACACCACAGCGGATGCTGAGCTCCACACTGAAGTTCGCGACATGGCTGCCCAGGTGGCATCACTAACCACACAGGTTGAGTGCTTCTCGTGTTACCCTCCAGAGTGCAGCAGGAACTGCAGCAACAGCCGTTCTGGCTTCGGACAATGCAATCCAAACCGCAGTAGCTGGCCTGGTGGTACGTCACAGACATCCTAGTCAACGCCTGATGGCTACTGCTGGTACCACACCCACTTTGGCAATGACGTGACAAACTGCCAGCCTCTGTGTTCACACCCAAATGCCAACCGCAGCCAGTATTAGATGCACCCAGCTGCGGTGCCATATCAAGGCATCTCTGTGTAGCAGACCAGGATGACGGTGTCAGTTACCTAGTAGACATGGGCTCCAACCTGTTTATATACCCAAGATCTATGCTCAGGGACAAAAGATCGGCCGAGTTACTGTCACGGACCACGGCTAACAATTCCTCTATAAAAACGTATGGCACATACTACCGAGAATTGAAGTGCAGGCTGTGCTGCATACTCGCATGGACATCTACTTTGGCCAATCCTGGGTGCGGACTTTCTGGTGCACTTCATTTTGCTAGCTGACACAGCGAACGCCCAGCTGATCAACTCTACGACTGGGTTGCAGATAGCGGCACAGCAGCAACACACTGCCTTCTTCAATGTGAAACCAGTGTAGTGCTCCGGTCCCTACGCCTACATACTAGACCAATTTCTGGAACTGACTCGATACCTGGCGCACCGAAAGAAGTCAAACATCCACAGTACATCACATATTATCCACAACCGGTCCACCCACCTCTAGCTGACCACATTGCCTTTCCCCCAATCGGCTTGCCATAGCTAAGGCTGAATTCGAGGCTATGTTGCGACAAGGCATCATCTGCCCGTCAAGCAGTCCCTGGTCTTCCGCCTTGCATCTAGCCTGAAAAAAGGAAAATTTGTGGCGTCCATGCAGTGACTACCATGTGCTAAATGCTTGAACGGTGCCAGATCGCTACCCGGTACCATACCTGCAGGACTTCAGCCACACTCTGGCGGGGTCTGTACTGTGTAGCAACACCAACTGTGTGGAGGCATTTACACAGATCCCCGCAGCACCCAGTGCATGACATTGAGCAGCCATTGTATCAGACGCCAGCCAGACAGCTATAGGTGTGGCGTTGCAACAATGCATCACCGATAGCTAGCAGCCACTCACCTCCTACACCAGGAAGCTCTTCGAATCGCAACGCGTTTGGAGCACTTATGGCTGTGAGCTCTTAGTGATATTCGAGGCTGTGAAACACTTCCACCCATCTGTCAAAGCTCGTCCTTTTATTATATTCACGGACCATAAATCGATCATGCACATGTTTGTGAACAACTGCAATAAGTGTTCACCATGCCAGTTCTGGCAGCTGGAGCGCATCTCGCAGTTCTCCATAGAGATCTGCTACATCTCTGGCATTGACAACATTGTGGCCGACTGCCTATCTCATGGATGTGCCGTCATCTCTCACCCTTTGAACTTTGTGGACATTGCCAACGTACAGGAGAGTGACGACAAACTAAATAACCTCCGCCACGATGACTCCAGTGGCCTACAACTCGAACTGGTGCCTGTGCCCAGCTCCAATCGCAAGATCTGTTGCAAGACTTTGACAGGCAAGCAGCAGCAGTTTTTCCCCAAGAAATTCCAGCACACCGCCTTCGACCGTGTGCAGGGACTCTCGCAACCCGGTGTCAACAGCACTATGTCGCTTGTGGCTACACGTTTTGTCTGGCCAGGGATGTGGAAAGACTACAATCAGTGGGCATGTGCCTGCATTGCATGCCAGCGTGCCAAGGTCGGCAGACATCCAAGCGCCTGTCAACGCGTTCCCCAATGTGACATGGCGCTTCGAACATGTTCACATGGACATCATGGGTCCTCTTCCCTCGTCCCATGGCAAGCACTACCTGCTGACCATGGTAGATCCTTTTACACGCTGGCCGGAAGCGACACTGATTGCAGACATCACCGCCGAGACAGTCGCCACCACTTTCGTCGAAACGTGGGTGGCCCACTTTGGATGCCCCAGCCACATGACCACTGACCACGACCACCAGTTCGACTGTGCACTATTCACACACGTCGCCTGACTGTGGAGTGCAGCTGCAATAAACGACAAGCTATCATCCAGCATCCAACAGCATGGTAGAGCGGCTCCACAGGACGCTAAAAGATGGCTTAACTTGCTGCAACACGACTTGGACAGAGGCACTTCCCCTGGTACTGCTCGGCCTATGAGTTACTCCCAAGGAGGAAATCGACGCTTCATCTGCTGACCTCATATATGGACACTCACTGGCTATTCCAGGGACTTCGTGGAGGAAGCACCCACCACTACTGCATAGACTGATGGCTGCGGTGTCATGCAGCTCCTAAGCTCCGCTCTACGAGGGGGAATCTGTATGGCGGCCCACCACACAGCTGTGCAAATGCTAGAACTACTATCGCAGCCAAAACAGCATTTACCATTAGCTGAAAGCCCGGCAACGGCGCGGTGCTCACCGGTCGTGTGAAGACAAAGGGAGAACCACTGCGAGCCAGGCATCGGAACATGCCAGATGCATTGCACGAAGAGCTGTCCAACCTACCTGTGAAGCACATGTGTTGAGCGATCGTGGTCTCCCCACACAAGCACATGCAGAAGCCGGCCCGTCTGCTTATGCAGCTGCTTCCGTCTCGCTCACGAAAAACGCCACTCTCCATGGATAGTGTCGGGAGCTGGCCGTACAGAGAATTGCCCGCGAGCACATGGCTACGCAATGTCTTGTGGAGTGTACACCCTCTGGATCACGCACCGCTCCACCTCAAGCCGTCTACCGCAGTCACGCAGTCGGCGATGGACTATATCAGGCATGATTGTATGCATCTCAATCATTGTAATAAATGTGATTGCCTCACGCCTCAGTCACCTTAGCCTCCTCTGAACAGAGTGTGTGGGCGCAATATAGGGTTGGCTTGTCGCAAAAATAATCGTAAGCAGAATTATGAGTGATTCCATAACATTACCAATTGCTAACAATTGCCAACAGTTTTGCAAATGGATGAGATCTGTCAAACTGTATTTGTGCTATGAATGCGAAACATGTAGCCAAACACCCTCCCAATAAAGAAGGCAGTGTATAGTTAAATTATAAAGGCACACTTAGCACTGTGACCTGTTTTATTAGAACTGGTTGGGCCTGACTATAGAGTTCTGCACTTCGATGTAGGCAGTAATGGCTGTGGAGTTTTTAATAACTGTAAACTGTAGGAATGCCTTGAACATAATACTTTGAATTTACCAGTTCCTCCCGCCAACTTTAGAGCTGTTCTGACTCCATATACCAGCTGATAATGCATTTTAGAGGTTACCCAATGCAGCATCGAGTGTTTGATTATTGGATCGCTTACAGCACGAAATTTGCATGAAAACATCACTACTTTTTAATGAGAGGAGAGTATCACATTTGACGCTAGAGCTTCCCAAATTCAAGGAGAATGGCACAAAGATAGACAGTAGGCAGAAACAAATGTACCACTGGAACCCACAAAAGTACACGATTAAGCACAATAAGCCGAATTTACAAGTTCCTTTGATTCGCCAAAAGGGGAAGCAGACTGGCACTACCAACGTCATTAAATTTTCACCGAATTCTGCCTGTTAGCATGCACATGCATCATGTTTGTAAAAAAAGGTAAAAGTATTATTTGTAAAATGTAAAATTTATGTCACATATAAATTTATCGTCCGTCTCCTTTGGCGTGCATCAGCGAAACATATATTTCAGTGAATCAAAATATTCCCACTTGTTTCTGTGTACATCACCAGCACTCTGTCCACTTTTCAGTTACCTCATTTTGTTGTGTTCCTGCGCGTATTGTGCGCCCAAATTAATATTGTTTTTTCGTATTTCGGCGTCACTTGTACAGAAATCTGCCACTATATTTTCGAGAGCGTTCTGTTTCCTTATTCAATTTTTGAAGTACACCTGCCTTACATCCCACAATACAAGGAAGCATTCCACTTTTTATATTAACAACTGCGTTTTCTCACAACGACATTGACATTTTTAACAAAACACAAAATGTCTGCAAGTTGAAGAAAGCTTCCAGCAATCAGCTAGTTTGACAAGTAGTTGGAGCAATTCGCACGAAAATGATCCACTAACTTGCGGAAGCTACTTCTGCAAGCTGTCAGAAATCGACTTGCTGCGGGTATTGCCACATCAAAGAGCTTGCAGAAGTAGCTTCTGCCCATGATGCTACTAAGTACTAGCATTCTTAATTAGGGAGTGATCCGGTGACCTTGCTGGCCAAGATAGGTTTTGGCAACCACAAGAGCGGCAGAAACACTGGCTGTGTGTGGACGCGCATTATCTTGCTGAAATGTAAGACCAGAATCGCTTACATGAAGGGCAACAAACCAGGGCGAAATATATTGTCCACGTACCGGTACCGCTGGGATTGAAGGGGTGCTGTAGGTGATAACCAAGGGCGTCCTGCTATGAAATGAATTGGCACTCCAGACCATCACTCTCGACCGTCGGGCCGTATGGCGAGCTACCATCAGGTTTATATCGTACCACTGCCTAGGGACGTCTCCATACTAAATGACTGGAGTAGAATTGTCTTCAGTGACGAGCTCAGCACCTACTATTACGAAGGTACTGTTTGCTCATGACACTGTGGTGTACAAGAAGATCGTCGTCTTCAAATGCCTGTAGGGGTATGCAAGATGACGTAGACAGAATTTCTTATTGGTGTGATGATTGGCAACTTGTTCTAAATGAAGAAAAATGTATATTAAAGCAGATGAGTAGGAAAAATAGTTCTGCAACGTTCAAATACAGCTTAGTAGAGTACTCGTTGACGCAGTCACATTGATTAACTATCTCGGTGTAACATTGTAAAGTGAAGTGAAATGGGATGAGCTCCTCAGTTTGACAGCAGGGAAGGTGACGCTTCACTTCATTTTACTGGGAGAACTTTGGGAAAATATATCTCATCCATAAAGGAGATGGTCTACAGAGCGCTAGTGTGGCTCATTCTTGAGTACTGTTTGGGATCCCCACCCGGTTGGATTGAAGGAAGACACGGAAACAAATCAGATACATGCTGCTAAAGTTGTTACTGCTATATTTGATGAGTGCACAAATATTACTGAGATGCTTTGTGAAGTCAGAGGGGAACCCCTGGAGTAAAGATGGCATTCTTTTCACAAGGCACTGTTGCGGAAATTAAAGGCAGCAGCATTTGTGGCCAACTGCAAAACGATTCTACTGCTGCCAACATACATTTAGCATAAGGGCCATAAGGATTAAATGGGAGAAATTAGGACTTGTATGGAGGTTTTTTAGACAGTCTTTTTTCCCCTCACTCTATCTGCGAGAGGAACAGGAAAGTAAATGAGCAATTCTGCAAGGTGGTAGCCTCCTCCTTGCACTATACGGTGACTTGTGGAGTGTGTACAAGTTGACACTGATATTGCCGTAGATGATGTTAAAGTTTGTAGTCTTTTATACAAGTATGTACGAAACAGAGATGTTGGTCAATTTATAGATAGGTTTATCGATATACTTCTATTCATGTGGATATTCCATAATGAATACATAATCACAGATAGAATTCACATTCCAGAAACATATTTAGTAATTACTTTGAAGTTGAAGGCTTTTTACTGTGACAGCTGGCTTCTCTGAATTATATGTACAAGTTGTGAAAGAACTTACAATTTGTTTCCGTACTGTAATGTTGTAGATTGGCTGCCACCTAATATCATAGCCATTTTCTTGCACACTTTCTTTTGCAGGCTATCATCTGCATGTCAAGTCCCCAAAAGCAGGCTTCTTTATACATTTTATAACAATTTTTTCCATCCATGAAAACAGAAAGCTCCTTCTGCAGAGATGCAGTAACAACAAAAAATAATAAAATGTAAAAAAATACACACAGCTGGAACAGCATCGATGGCCGGCCACACACCGGCAATCTAGCACGAGTGCTGCCCCATTCAGCTGCACACAACTTTGGGCAAAGTGAATAACTGGCTGAAGGCTGGTCGCTTGACAAAACACTGGTTGGATGGGGCAGCAGTTTGCAAATTGGCTGTGTGAGTGTTGCACATTCGCCTGTCTTGTAAACCAGCAGCAAGTGTGGCCGTGGCTACACTAGTGTGCCACATGCCCTTTACGGAATTATGTTTCTCTAACACAACTACCCCCCCCCCCCCTCCCCGTTGCCAATTATGGGGGCTTCTGCGCCTCAGCGACACAGGTAGTCATACTGTAAGTGCAACCACAAAAGAGAGGCATATGTTAAGACACGAGACAAACATGTGGTTCCTGAAGAGGGCCAGCAGCCTTTTCAGCAGTTGCAAGGGCAACAGTCTGGATGATTGACTAATCTGGCATTGTAACATCAACCAAAACGGCCTTGCTGTGCTGTCACTGCAAATGGCTGAAAGTAAGGGGAAGCTACAGCCATTATTTTTCACGAGGTCATGTAGCTCTACTGTATGTTTAAATGATTATAGTATCCTCTTGGGTAAAATATTCTGAAGGTAAATTAGCCCCACATTTGAATCTCCAGGTGAGGACTATGCAGAAGGATGTCATCATCACGAGAAACGAAACAGGTGATCTACAGATCGGAATGTGGAATGTTAGATCCCTTTATCAGCCAAATCAGTTAGAAAATTTCAAAAGGGAAATGGATAGGTTGAAGTTAGATATAGTGAAAATTTGTGACATTCAGTGGTAGGAGACCAGGACTTCTGGTCACGTGAATACGAGTTTGTAAATGGTTGAAGTTAGATACAGTGAAAATTTGTGACATTCAGTGGTAGGAGACCAGGACTTCTGGTCACGTGAATACAAGTTTGTAAATACAAAATCAAATAGGGGCAATGCAGGAGTCAATTTAATAATGAATAAGAAAATAGAAAATAAGAAAATAGTAAGCTACTATGAACACCATAGTGAACATATTATTGTAGCCAAGATAGACAGACACGAAGCTCAGACCCACCACGGTAGTACAATATGCCAACTAGCTCTGCAGAAGATAAAGAGATTTAAGCAATGTATGATGAGAAAAAAAGGAATTGTTCAGATAGCTAAGGGGATGAAAATTTAATAGTGATGAGGGACTGGAATTCGATAGTACGAAAAGGAAGACAGGGAAAAGTAATAGATGAATATGGAGCGGGGGAAAAGGAAAGGAAGAGAAAGTAACCTGAAAGAATTATGGACAGACATATTCATCACAACACTTGGTTTGAGGATCATGAAAGAAGGTTGTATACATGGAAGAGACCTGGAGACACTGGAGGGTTTCATATTAATTATGTAAATGCAAGACAGAGATTTCCGAACCAGATTTTAAAATGCAAGATATTTCCAGGTGCAGAAGTGGGCTCCAACCACAGTTAACTTGCAAAAATGTAGGAAATTAAGGACATGGGACCTGGATAATCTGAAAGAAACAGAGGTTGCTGAGAGTTTCAGGGGGAGCATTAGGCAATGAATGACAAGAACAGGAGAAAGAAATACTGTAGGAGATAAATTGTCAGTTTTGAGAGATGAAACAATGAAGGCAACAGAGGATCAAATAGGTAAAAAGACAAAGCCTTGTAGATATCCTTGGGTATCACAGGGGGTATTGAATTTACTTCATGAAAGAAAAGAATATAAAAATGGAGTAAGTGATGTAGGCAAAAGGTAATACAAACATCTAAAAAATGAAATAGACAGGAAGTGCAAAAGGTCTAAGCAGGAATGGCTAGAGGACAAATGTAAAGATTTAGAAGCATATATCACTAGATGCCACCTAGCGGAAAATTAAAGAGGCATGTACTAATATCACGAGCTCGACTGTAAAATGAGTCCTAAGCCAAGAAAGGAAATATGAAAGGTGGAAGGAATATACAGGGTGTTTCAAAAAGGACTCTACAACTTTAAAATTTCATATAAATTTATTGACGGAAGATGTAGAGCTGGGTTTACTGTTGTTTTATAGAGAAACATGTCAAGTTTTTTTTACCTTGAACCAAAGATGTTGTATGTGGCTTCTGTCAGTTATCCTGCACACATCCCATCATAAGTCAATTTCTCCCCAAACTTGCTGTGGCATTGCAGGTGTAACTTGCTCAGTAGCCGCGTAAATTCTTACTCTTAAGTTCAGGTATAGAAGACGGCACAGTAGGTACAAACACGATATCCTTGATGAATCCTCATTTAAAAAAAAAGAAAAAAAAGGTGAAAAAAAAGAAAAAAAAACCGTGGTGTCAGGTCTGAGGAACGTGGGGGCCATGCAATTGGCACATCATGGCCAATCCATTGACCTGGAAGGCGGTCACTGAAAAAATCCTGGACGTCACCCAGATAGTGCCGTTCGTGCAACATCTTGCATGAAGTAAACATTTTGTTCTTGATCATCCTCATCAATCTGTGGTATCAAAAATTGTAGTAACGTATCCAGGTACACTATCCCGTTGATGGTTCTCTCATGGAAAAGAAAGGGTCATAGACTTTGTTCTTGCTCAATGCACAAAAAACGTTCAGTTTAGGGCTATCATGAACATGTTGCAATGTTTGATGATTTTCACTGTCCCAAATCCTACAGTTGTGTGTGTTAATCTTGCCACTTAAGTGAAAAGTTAACTCATCAGAAAAGATGATTTTGTCCAAGAAATGTTCATCCTTATGTAATCAATCTGACATATCAGCACAAAAGTTCTCGGGAGCAATTTTATCAGTGTCTTTTATCGCTTGTATAATCATCAATCTGTACGGTTTCAAATGCAAACGGTTTCGCAACACACGCCAAACAGTCTTATGTGGGATTTGTAGTTCGCGAGATGCATGTGGGTCGATTTTGTACCGCTGTTGACAAAATCCACTCTATGATATTGTTAGAAGTGCATGGATGACCTGATGATTTTCCATGTCTTACCGAGCACCTTGTTTCTACAAACTATTTATGCCACTCATCAATTGTAGACCTACTAGGAGGATCTTTAGAGTACTTGGTACGGAAATTATGCTGGATTATTGTCACCGACTTCAATTCTTCAAACCAAAACACATCTAGAACGCTAATGTCCAGTGAAGGCAGGCATCTTTAATGCAACTGCCGCTAGCGCTCCATACGGTGCAATTTGGCACTAGTGTATTACGTGAGACAAAACTTGATGTATTTCTCTACAAATTGACACTAGATTTACCTCTGTAGGTACTATGAATTAATTTACATGAATTTTCAAAGTTGTAAAGTCCTTTTTGAAACACCTTGTGTAGAGGATCTATATAAAGGAGGTGTACTTGAAGGCTGGAGAAATGGAAGAGGACGTAGATGAAGATGAGATGGGAGATATGATACTGTGAGAAGAATTTGACAGCACTGAAAGACCTAAATCGAAACAAGATATCACGAGTAGACAACATTTCAGCAGAACTAGCGACAGCCTTGGGAGAGCCAGCCATGACAAAACTCTTCCATCTGGTGTGGAAGATGCATGAGACAAGCGAAATAACCTCAGACTTCATGAAAAATGTAACAGTTCCAATTACAGAGAAGGCAGATGCTGATAGGTGTTAATATTACCAAACTATCACTTTAATAAGTCATGGCTGCAAAATGCTAACACAGAAGAATGGAAATACCGCTAGAAGCTGACCTTAGGGAATATAAGTTTGGATTCCAGAGAAATTTAGGAATACACATGACAGCACTGACCCTATGACTTCTCTTAGAAGATAGGTTAAGGAAAGGTCAACCCATGTTTATAGCATTTGTAGACTTACAGAAAGCTTTTGACAATGTGGACTGGAATCCTCTCTTTGGAATTCTGAAGCTATTAGGGATAAAATACAGGGACCAAAAGGCTATTTACAACCTGTACAGAAACCAGACAGCAGTTGTAAGAGTCATGGGGCAAGAAAGGGAAGCAGGGGTGGAATAGGGAGTGAAACAGGATTTTGTAGCCTATTGCCAATGTTATTCAACCTGTACTTTGAGCAAGCATTAAAGGAAATCGGAGATCAGACTGCTGAAGGAATTAAAGATCAGGGGGAAGAAATAGAAACTTTGAGGTTGCCAATGACATTGTGATTCTGTCAGAGACAGAAATGACTTGGAAGAGCAGTTGGACAGAAAGGACAGTGTCTTTAAAGGAGTATATAAGATGAACAACAACAAAAGCAAAACGAGGATAATGAAACATAATTCCATTAAATCAGGTGATGTGAGGGACTTCAATTAGGAAATGAGAGAAAGTGGTAGATGAGTTTTGCTACTTGTGCAAGGAGGATATAAGAAGAACATCAGCTAAAGCAAAGCAAGGACAATGGAATATAGTTGCATTAAATCAGGTGATGCTGAAGGACTTAGATTAGGAAGAGAGACACAGTAGTAGATGAGTTTTGCTACTTGTGCAGCAAAATAACTGATGATGGCCGAAGTAGACTGGCAATGACATGATAGGCATTTCTGAAAAAAGGTAATTTGTTAACACAGATTAAGTGTTACGAAGTCTGAAAATACATGTATGGAGTGTAAGCTATGCATGGAAGTGAAACATGGACAATAAATAGTTTAGACAAGAAGAGACTAGATACTTTTGAAATTTGGTGCTACAGAAGAATGCTAAAGATTAGTGGATAGATCATGTACAACTAACTAATAAGGAAGTACTGAACAGAATTAAGGAGAAAAGAAATTAGTGGCAAAACCTGACTAGAAGAAGGGATCAGTTGATAGGACACATTCTAAGACATCATGGAATCACCAATTTAGTATTAGAGGGAATTATGGGAGGTAAAAATCATAGAGAGAAACCAGGAGATGAATGCAGAAAGCAGATTCAGAAGGGTTTAAGTTGCTGTTGTTATTCAGAGATGAAGATGCTTGCACATGAGGGAGTGGCATGGGAAGCTGCATCAGAGCAGTCTTCAAACTGGAGACCACAGTAACATGATAACTGAGAATTCCCCACACTTCTTGCACTTAAGAAACGGGCTAGCTTATTTAGTTTTACTTGCTTTTAGGAGTAACATCCCATTGCAAAGTTGCTCAACTGATTTTAGTGATGTTGTTAAACATCCAAGCACTTTCCCATTTCAAAAAGAAGACAGCTATCAAATGTCCTCTCCACCCATTTAACAACAATAAATACATTTTGACACACATGTATCTTGCCACTGTCCACATTTCTCAGGCATTGCTTATTGCTCAGGAGGATGAGCCTACCAGGCACTCTTTGGTGGTTGGGTGGGAGGTACAACCAGTGGTCCACCTACCCACTGCAAGATTTTCTTTTTGCAAATTATGAAACATCACATTCCCATGAACAGCTAGGGAAATAAGAGTCCACCCACACAAAGACCCACTGTTCTAGGTAAGTCTTATACAGCTGAGATACAGTAGGTTCCACGGAGGCTGCCCACTAGGAACCATTTCACCTCAACAACCATTTACCTCATCAGCACAAGCAAACCTTCCTCACAATCTGGAAGATTAAATCAAGATTCCCTTTCCCTATGATACACAACATTCCACCAACACACCACACAATAATTGCTGAAACGTGTGCAGAGCTTATGGTTACAGAGGACTAGCAACACTATCCAGCCCCAAGAGCATATGCGGCTTCATTGACAATACCCTGGACATTGTAAGCATTACCATGCCCTCTGCTGTGCCATGGGTGCTGTACTGCCATTATACACTGGGGGTTTACTATCTCAGATACTCTCATCATGTCTCACCTTTATTGTTGCTCTGGGCATTCTACAGACATTGAGAGAACTAAGAGTATTTATTGTAGCCTTCGGCAACAATACAGTCTCTAAGAAAAGTGTGAAAATTTCAATCCACAGAAAAATAAGATATATTCTGAGATGTCATCTATTAGCTTTTGAACAAATAATAAGGTGTGGTGAGTGCCACCAGTAATGCTGAAATCAAAAGGACTTCATATTACACCACAACTAAATGATTAATGAGGGTAGGCCTACATCTCAAAACTTCTACAGCACCCAACTGCATTTGGGGAATGTCAGCGCTGAACTACTTTAAGAGCCAACCACACTCGGGACATGTGGCACTTTTTGACACCTGTGGAAGTTCACTGCAGTACAAGAGTTAATACATTTTTCTCTCTGTCTCATGGTGTGTTGATTGTGGTATGAAGACTTTTAATGATGTATTTGCTGACTAACACCCCTATAGTATTAAAGGTGATGGATGTGCATAACTTAACGCATTTGTTCGTAAGAGCTTCGTTCGTACAAAATGGTCTTATATTACAGCTCTTCCTTGCCATGTGCTATGAGGGCTTCAATCGTCTTCAACATGTGATACCCACGTCAACAGTAGACATGTGTGTAGCAACATAGTTAATAACAAGCACCACCATTTGAGGCAATGATGACCTAAAACAACATGTGGTAGAGAGGAAGATATGTTTCAACAGTAGGATAAAATTAGCTTCAGACCATCTGCACATCCTGGACCAGGTATGACAGTCTACTTTGTCACAGTTTGTGCATAGGCTGAGCAACCCAGCTCAGTGTTGAGTTAATTTCTCAGGATGGTGGCAGTTATTTCCTTCAAATGACTTACCGTATTTACTCGAATCTAAGCCGCATTTTTTTTCCGGTTTTTGTAATCCAAAAAACCACCTGCGGCTTAGAATCGAGTGCAAAGCAAGCGCATGTTCTGAAAAATGTTGGTAGGTGCCGCCACAACTAACTTCTGCCGTCGAATATATGTAGCGCTACACAGGCATGCTTTGTAGGCACAAAGATAAATACTGGCGCCAAAACCTCTGCGTCAGTAAAAAAAAAAAAAAAAAAAAAAAAAGGGTGGAAGACGAGCTTTTTTTTCCTCCGCCCCGAGCTTCGACCATTCGACCACTGCATTTTCATACATTATCCAACGAAGTAAATACAAATTCCGTATTGTTCATCTTCGAATGTACTACAAAAATCTGACTGGCAAGACTGTTTGGGATGTTTGTCAATATGGCCAACTCTACGTTCTGAATTTTTTCCTACCTGTGAGAAGAGATCGTTGCTAATAGGAACCTGATGAAATGTGAATCACATGCAGTATTCTCTTCACCATAAGAATAATACGAATATAAACATTGTGCCATGTATTCTTTCGTGTTTGCTGCAATCTCATTTAAATCCTGTCTGCCTAATAAACTACGAAACTAGAGTGAGACAACAGCAAACGCGGAAGAATATGCATATCGTGTCATGTTTATATTCGTATTATTCTTATGCCTAATAGTGATAGTCAGAAATGAAGCACGGCAACTGACTAGATTTTTAAATCTAAGATGACTCTAATTTCCGCGCAGAATGTAATGTACTAAAGAGGCGTCTGCAAAGATTTCCAGACGGAGAAAAATTTTCGCTAAATTCTCGTTCAAAACATTTTCTATCACATGCAGTCCATTATTTGGTTTTTGTTGATCATTATCAAAGAAAGCAGCAGTGTAAGTATGTTTGTATGTTTGTCAATATGGCCAACTCTACGTTCTGAATTAGGAACAACAAATAGCAGTCTCTTGCCATTGTTTCGCTAGTGAGACGATTCCTCTCTCTCTCTCTTTTAATTGTAAGCGGCGGTAGCGCGCACAAAAGCAAGCCATGCCGCGAGTGGCGGCAGGCCATAAACACGCACTATCAGAATGCGACAAACAATGCATGACTGAGTACAGTAATGCATTTCAGCTTAGAGTGACGTAAACACCTATAACAAAGAAAACGGCACTTATCAGATCAAAGCAAAATAAGCAATCGATTCAAACCAGACGAAGCACGTAAAAAAGGAAGGGTACTCGTATAAATACGGACGGAGCGCCTGACGCATAGCAATGGCTACCTGGTAAAGCTTAACTGCTAAGCTTACGACTTGAACCAAACTACTGTAGCTGTATCGTCATTCATTCGACGTAAATAGTGTCTCGTATTACAATGGACCAACTTTGTTTCGATTTGGAGGAGCGGCCTAAAACTTTTCTCTCCCTTGAATTTTGAGTCTCAAATTTCACGTGCGGCTTACATTCGGGAAATTTTTTTTCCCTTTATTTCGAGTCTCATTTTTCAGGTGCGGCTTAGATTCGAGTGCGGCTTAGATTCGAGTAAACACGGTACCTAATACATCACTAATCAAAGGAAATGGTAAACTCCTAAAGGATGTAGCAATGGGTATTTTGTAGTGTGTATTTCTCATTAGTTACACCATCCTTTGTAATCTCTGAATGCATGTGTATATACACACACACACACACACACACACACACACACACACACACACACAGCACCACCACCACAACAACAACAACAACAACAACAACAAATTGCACTTATTTATGCTAACAAGGGAACCTCCCCATCGCACCCCCCTCAGATTTAGTTATAAGTTGGCACAATGGATAGGCCTTGAAAAATTGAACACAGATCAATCGAGAAAACAGGAAGACGTTGTGTGGAACTGTGAAAAAATAAGCAAAATATACAAACTGAGTAGTTCATGGGAAGATATGCAACATCAAGGACACTGGAAATGCAGGAGCGCCGTGGTCTCGTGGTAATGTGAGCAGCTGCGGAACGAAAGGTCCTTGGTTCAAATCTTCCATCGAGTGAAAAGTTTAATTTTTTATTTTCAGTTTATGTGACAAACTCTTATGTTTTCATCATTTTTTTGGGAGTGATTATCACATTCACAAGAAAACCTAAATCGAGCAAGGCAGAAGAATCTTTTTACCCATTCGCCAAGTGTACAAGTTAGGTGGGTCGACAACATATTCCTGTCATGTGACGCACGTGCCGTCACCAGTGTCGTACAGAATATATCAGATGTGTTTTCCTGTGGAGGAATCAGTTGACCTATGGCCTTGCGATCAAATGTTTTCGGTTCCCATTGGAGAGGCACGTCCTTTCGTCTACTAATCGCACGGTTTTGCGAAGCGGTCGCAAAACACAGACACTGAACTTATTACAGTGAACAGAGATGTCAATGAACGAACGGACAGATAATAACTATGCAAAAATAAAGAAAGTAAAATTTTCACTCGAGGGAAGACTTGAACCAAGGACCTCTCCTTCTACAGGTGCTCACACTACCATGGGACCACGGCGCTCCTGAGCTGCCTGTCTCCATGATGTTGCCCATGTGGCCCATGGACTACTCAGTTTGTATATTTTGCTTATTTTTTCACAGTTCCACACAACTTCTTCCTGTTTTCTCAATTGATCGGTGTTCAGTTTATCAAGGCCTATCCACTGTGCCAACTTATAACTAAATCTGAGGGGGGTGCGATGGGGAGGTTCCCTTGTAAGCAGTAAGAAATTTACACAACACTAAAGTAAAAAAACTATTATTAATAGATATTATCTTTGTGAAAATAAGAAGTTGCTCATATTAATCATCAATAATTTAAATTTATTTTTTGTAGATTATTTTACAAAGAAGACAATCTAAAAATAATCCCTACTGATAAAATATGTGAAACACCTACTAAATGCAGAAGCTGAGGAAAATATACAGTAACACTGACTCACAGCGGAGGTGCACAGGTAAATTTTATGAGCAAATCATGTTTCCACATAAACATCATGCCTGAAAGTACATTCAGCAATCTTTCCACTGCAAGAAATACTTGGCATAAAATACCAAGTTTGCTAAAAATAAAACAGTACCATCTTTTTCAGTTTAATATGATAAGTAGCAGAAATTTAATAATAGTGACAATTTTATTTACATTATCAATGTAGAACACAGTATTTAAGCTTTTTTCTGAATGTTTTTGAACATTTACACAATTTTCAGAAAAGCTTAATGTATATAAAATTACATTCTATTATTTATGCCAACATGTATCAATATGTCAGGAAAAGTAGCTATAAAAAACGTTTTAAACAGATAACCTTTCTGTTACGATATGATCCTGTTTAACAAGTAGTAGCCTACACAGTTTAGAGATGTGAACAAAAATGCTACTCCAGATAGTTAAGTTTCAGAAGTTTATTTCTTGGTATACACTATAAAATTTAATATTTGTTATTATGAATAAGAATTTTTAGTGTTTAATGCTTTTATTTTTATTTAGTAAATATGTCATTCTAAATATTGATACAATTGCTTATATAGTAAAACCACCGAAGAAAATGCACAGGGGATTTTTAATTACAATTAGCCTATATCCACATTCATGGAAGGCAGTGATTGTTCATTTTAAGTTAATAACCAAGAAGAGCTCCCATACAAGGATAATATTGTGAACAGAACAGGAACACATTACATTCTCTCTACCCGCATTCACTAAAAGTGAGAAACTTTGGAATCTCCTGTATGTAAACTACTTTGGGCAGGGCAGGGGGGATGCGACACAAATATAACTCAGTCATTACACAAAACCAATAGTATGTAGTATGTCAAACAATGCATGTTTCGTTGTTTCATGTTTGAGACCTATAAAATATTAGGCTTATATCATTAAATTTCAAGTTATATTTCTGTCACAGGAATATTTATTGCATCATTCTTTAAAACTGAATTTTCTTCAGGAACAGTGGAACATTTCATTAACTCACTTTTAGCTTAAACAGGGATAAGGTTTTTATGACTGTTTCCACTAATGCTTCCTTTTGTACATGTATACATGCAATACAGACCTTGGTGGTTTCACTGTATAAATTATACAAACAATTACCATGGCCGTATTATGTTATGTCTAAATGGTATTCCAAAAATAGGTATAGTGTTCCTGTAAGGATAAAACCACTTAACATAGGAAGTAAAAACACTACACCTGGAAATATTTCCAGTGTGATTTATTACAGGCAGTATAATCTGACTCACTCCCGTCTATGATGCACATTCAGAAGTAAAAAAAATGTAATTAAATGAAAATGACTGAACCTGATTGCTTCACTATGGTTTACGTGTGAAAGGTAGCTACACAGTTTTGTTCAGCTATTTGCAAATCAGATGCTGGGTCAGCAGAGTTATCACATAAATCTGAGCGCTTTAAACAGTTCAATTTTTTCTTCAAATCCATACAAATAAAATTAATCATCCTGTCAGAAATAGTGTGCTGGTGGTAGCTGAGTGTTCCCAGAAATAAGATTTCTGATTAAAATTGATTTTATTATTAAGACAAAGCAATTGCTCAGGAATAAGTTGACTGTCTTCACGATAATTATCTGGACAGGGAGGAATTCATTTGGTATTGTAAATCTAGTTTTGATGAAGCACTAATTTTACAGCTGTGAGACAGGAACTACAGAAGAACATGTCTCCCATGCCAGAAGCATGAGAACTTGCAGTTAGTTTTATAATTCAGATGTTTGTGTGAGCTACGTTATTCATATATCGAAATATACAACTCTAGCATGTTGTATATTTCAGGATCGCAAAATTTATAGTCATGGACATTGGAACCTTTGCCAGTCATCTGTTCAGTGCTCCATTGATATTTCTACACCATTCTTGTAAGAATGTGTTCATGGTAGGAGTATAATGACTAAAATAAAATAAATAAATTAAAGTTGTTGTTCCTCAAAGGTTCTGAAGTACTATCGGCTTACACTGCTGAAGGAAGAAGAGCCCAAGCTGAGATAAAGTATTATGTATGTCAGCATTAATATTGATGAATGCTAGATTTTAACTCCATTTCCTCCATCTATGTACTAAATGATGGCAAAAATTTAAAGAACAAAAATTGTATTCCAAGTACGCTTTGCAAAAGATGTTGTAGCAGAATAAATATTATTTTTGTTGAATCCAAGCAACTGCTTTATTTGGAAGTTTGGTGAATAACTGCAGATCTGATAATGAAGGTAATGAGTGCATAGTTTCACAAAATTTGCAGATGTTGATGTGTTGCCTGCATGGTATGGAGGTAATGGTCCTGCCCAAAACAAGAATAAGACACTGTCATTAAGAGTTGGATAAAAGATTGGGATTACCTAATGATATTTTGACTGCAGGATGTGGTATATGAAAAGCACAGAGTATCCAGGTAACAGGAAACTGGGCCAAGGAAGTGCTCTCTCTCTCTCTCTCTCTCTCTCTCTCTCTCTCTCTCTCTCTCTCTCCGCCCACACACAACACACACACACACACACACACACACACAAAACCTTTTTTCACATGGGAAAAGGGGGGGGGGGGGGGGGTAGATTAGACTTACAGCGTCATGTAACTATTTGCAGGGTGACCAGAAACTACGAGTATAATTACAATTGATTGAAGTTGGTCCAAATCTAATAATCATTGAAATCTAATAAAATGTATAAGAATTTACATTTTGAACAGTCTGTTTTGTTAGTAATGGCATTTTGTAAATACCATACTATCCCTGATTGTCTCTTGCTTTGAGCAAGAGATGCTGGCATCATCATTGTTACCTGTGGTGGAAGGAACATCAAATGTGATATGTGATAATGTAATGATGTGCAGGATAACCCACAATATTAAGCATACCATATTTGGTGACTGTGTATCCTACAAAATATGCAAGATATTTTACTCTGCTAACTGAAAATAACTTTCCACCACACTGTGGACATAAAGCACATTAGATTTTAAAAAGAAGTTCAGCATGTAGCAACATTTAAAAATTAAGTTGTGATGTGTATGTAAAGTGACTTGTTTCACATAATTAAGAATTACTGTGCAAATGATCAACAGAACGTGAAACTAACTAACAATAAACTGCAACTGTCTGTAAATAACAACTCCATCTAATGGAATTTGTATTCCACTCAGGACTTTTCACTATCATATTTGTAACTCCATCAAATGTTCAGGTCATCTGTAAAACCTTAAACCCTCAAATAATGTGCAGTTCTCTCTTAACCATCCCGCTATTCTCTGTAAATCTCACTCGCTCACACACACACACACACACACACACACACACACACACACACACACTAGCATTTAGTCTCTCTTCTTCTGCAGCAGCACCTTGAAAAAGTTGTTTATCCACAATCATTCTTTCAATTGTTATTCAATATATTAGTTTCCTGGAATACTGCCAATCTTCTACTATTTTCACATGATCATAACATGCTTCATTTAGAAAGCTCTTTTGCTGTATACTCCTCTGGTCACAGGACAGAGACAAACATCAGCAAGTATTAAAAAACCTAGTGCAACCTCAACAATTTACAATACTATGCAAATCTTATTTCTTTTCTTTTTTACACATTCATCAATTTAGAATGAAGTCTGCCTTGGATTTCAAATTAAAATAGTCATAGAAAACAATATCTACATTGCAAATGCACATGTCCATAAGCCACAATATTGGCTGCTGTAAATGATACAATAAATTTCAAGTGATATTTATTAACTTCAACACTTTCAATAATTATGGCCAAAATATTTAAAAAAAGCTTAACACATATAGTCATGCTGTAATACACAGAAATTTTCCACACAACTAAAATAGAAGGTAAAAAAAGTCATTTTCCAGGTGTAAAATAGCAAGAGAAGAAATGAATGTCCAGTGAATAAACAAAATTATGAACTATACGATTAATTCAAACCCATTTTCTTTCTGACAATGAGATGATAAGTATGACAACAAAAATGACTGCTGCTCAGATAAAAGGATGGAACAGGCGATATGAAAATATATGAAACTGTATAAATGCTAATTACAAATTTAGCACCCATAATAGTAGAAAAGACAATATTTTTGTTTAAAAAATAGCACCATTTACATAATACATAGTACAGCTTTATTGATTTGACATAATTCACACATTAAAAATCTTTTCAAAAATGATGTGTCAAAAATGTGACCACTTTAATAAGAAGAAAATAATTTATCAGCTGTAAAAATTAAAAAATCTGTACACACCCAGCATCATGATACTTGCACAATAATTCTGACAGTTCAAAAGTACAATCTTAACTCTCAGAGTGACACACACTATCAACTGACAAGTAGCACAAAAAAATAATAATCAACAATCTGCATTGAAGTACTATTGAAGTCAAACAGGGAAAACTCTCACACCTTTGTCTGCAGAGGAGTCATAACAGCGTTACTTTCAGTCTACTGAGAAAATTATTTCTATCTGCATTTGACAATAGCAAATTATAGTAAAATTTTATAATAGAAAATATGAATATATGAATGAAACTTCATTTCCAATCTTTAACATAAGACAAATTTCAATTCCTTGTTCTGCATTAATGTTCATGACAATGTAATAAGAAACCCTAGAGTAAGACTTTCATTACTCTTAAAAATATATATACATAAACTCAGTTGCTTGTTATTGTTCACTACGGCTTTCAAAAATGATACAAATTTCAAGCCACAGAAACGTCTAAAAAGTAGATTTATCACATCAAGCAATTATCCTGTACACCAAATTTTAACAGTTCATATACTGTACTCCTTGCATCTATCATTCTTGTCACTTATTTTTAATATGAAGATAAAAAAATGATTGCATATTGATTTATGATGATTGCACAATATTTCTACATCTAATGAAATGGTTTATCCTTTATTTTCAACAGCAATGGTCTGCAACCCCTTTTGGCTTACAGTAGTTTTAAATTGTTCTGGTACAGGGAATTCCGCCTGAAACAAATCAAATTAGTAGACACTTAAAGCCAGTGTAATATGCAATAACAGCTGATGGATATACAAGAAAGAAACTATTACATCACTCACATTTAGTCTTCAAATAATTTGACAAACTATTATTAGTCTACCAATATCTTCATGTTACAATGAATTACAAAGTTGGTGCACAATATTATAGAAGAGGGAAGCTAGATTTAAAATGGAGGAAGAAGCACAATCATTGAGTGCATTCTTTAATGGGAGGCTGGCAAAAGTATCACCTAACTTCTCTCTGCCTTGTGCATGATGCATAAACAGTGATACAAACTTATGTTTTACTTATTACCTGGCCAACCGAACTACTAACCTGGCCAGTGTGGCATCCCCATCATGTTTACACAAGGGAAGAAGGGAAGGCAGAACAGCACACACTTACAAGTGAGGTGCTGCCACACACTACATGTCTGTATGTCAGTGCACTGCTGTTTAAGTGCAGCTTTGAATTTATACATGCATCTAGTGTTTTTAGAATCGATGATAGGTCTCCGGGGATAATGAGGAAGTCAGTTTCCCTTTTTTGTAATTTGTCTCGCACTTCCTTAGTTTTACGTCCGTGGAAGCTGTCCAAGACCAACATGTTACATAAATTCAGTAATGCACCAGGACGACGTTGCCAAACATGTGTCACCCAGTCAATCACAAGGTTATTGTCTACCCACCCCTTCGGATTTGCTTTCACTAATATGCCTTTCTCTAATATTTTTGGAATAGTTTTTCTTTTAAATATCACATAAGGTTATAGCTTTCGTCCATTGCCTCTTACACAAACCATCATTGTACACCTTTGCTTCTCACTGCCACCAGTTCTTATCATGATGCTGAATTCTCCTTTCCTGTTCACGGTGTTGTCAAGCGACATCTCACAATACACTGGCATTAAATCCACATTACCAATTTGCAATAATATATAAGACTATTTGTGTCACAGACTTACCACATAATGATGAAAATACACTATTTTTCCTCATACCCACCTGGAAGCCATTGAGTGATGGTCATTTTCCTTCGGAATCCTAATCCATTTCAGTTGAAAAATCTTGATAGCCAACCCTGGCTAGCTTTGAAATTGGTAATGTGTAGTTCTTTGGCTAAAGCCAATGCTTTAAGTTGGCACATTTCACTCATCACTGCACATCTGTATTATCGCTTCTCATCTTCATAATCACAGAGCATTTTTTTCAAGGTCCAAATGCTTCACTTTTTGGCCGTGGATTGCCCGGTGATTACTGTTAGTTTCTTGAAGTCATATTTTTTTTTGCCAGTCGCGAATACAACTCTCATTCACATCGTACTTTCTTCCAGCTGCTCGGTTTCAAACTTTCTTGGCTTCTTCAATAATTTTCAGTTTTTCTTTAGCAGTGTACAAGCGATAATGAGAACTCGTAGCCATAATTAACAAGTTTGAAGACATTGTTAATACTTCACTTCTAACATGCTACTGATGCATCACAGACTGGGGCCACAACAATGCAATAATATAATGGGATCTATTGTTGGAGGCGGAGCAGTACTAACCTTGTTTTGAATAATCGTCCTCAAATTTGGGAAAAAATGTGTGGGTTATTCAAGTATATGCAGTAAATTGTTATATATATTACTTACTGTCTGGAAAGAACCACTTTGAAAGTAAGAACCACCTACCTCTCATGCGGGTGTGTGTGTGTGTGTGTGTGTGTGTGTGTGTGTGTGTGTGTGTTGGGGGGGGGGGGGGGGGGGGGGGAGCTCATGACATACAAACAGCCAGACTGTATTCACAAAATACTTGAGAGTGAGAGCACTTAGTGACGTGCAACCAACATCAAAAATGATTTCAAATCTTTAGAGAATTTTATTGCTGCACCCCCCCCCCCCCCCAACACCATTCTCTCTCTCTCTCTCTCTCTCTCTCTCTCTCTCTCTCTCTCTCTCTCTCCCCCCCCCCCCCCTCCCCCCCACACACACACACACACAAAATGATGAAATGTAAAAGGTTTATTGCTTATTACATTTTCACTGTTCACGCATTAAAACTTGAGCATCAGATGCAACATTTTAATTTATTACTTCTTCCCTACCAAATCAATTTGCAACACAGTTGCAGACACTATCCACATATAGAACTGAACTTACCTGCAAAATTATACAATTAAATGACACATAGTTCAGGAGATATGACATTGTAAACATTAAGCTGCATGAAAACAAAACCAAATAGCAAAATTCGTGAGATATACAAGTGAAATATGTATACAACTATGCGTGAAATACATTAAATACATGTGACGTATGTGTGCGCAAGCAAAGCCCCGGGTAAAATGCTCCTCCTAAATCCCTGAATTGATTTCATCCAAAATTGGTACACTTATTACTATCTGGAAAGAAATAATGTGGGGGGAAGAACCATCAGTGGGAGTGATAATGTGGAGTGAGTATGGGGTGAGGAGAAGATGAACGGAGGGGAGAGGAGAAGGTGGGTTTAGAGGGGGGTGAGAAGGAGATAGAAGGGGGAGAAGAAGGTGACAGAAGGGGAAGGAGGAGATGGACTAATAGAAGATTGGAATAAATACGTACTAGTGAAACAAATACTAACAAAAAGATAGAAGGGCTGGCCAGTACTTACCTCAGCTCAGTACAGCCGATAGATAACACAAAACAGAACAGAAAATTTACATTCCTGGCTTTCAGAACTTTGTTCCTTCATCAGGGAGGAGAGAGGGGAAGAAGGGAAAGTGGATTTAGTTACTCACAACCTAGGTTATGAAGCAGCAAGGAAAGGTAAACAGGGAGGGTAGCAAGGATGGATGGTTGTCAGAGGAAAATGTAAATTTTCTGTTCTGTTTTGTATTATCTATTGGCTGTACTGAGCTGAGGTAAGTACTGGCCAGCCCCTCAATCTTTTGTTAGTATTTGTTTCACATCTTTATATGAGATTTTCCATTAATCACTTAAATACATACTAGGACAAGGCCAGGTACCCATCTAGTAATAAATGAATTTGTACCTACCTCCTGAGTCATTAATCATTTAATTTTATCCCTTCATAATCTATTTTGTAACCAACACAACTAAGGTGGTTTATAGGTATCATAAAAAAAAAAAAGGGGGGGGGGAGAGAGAGAGAGAGGACAGAATTCATTTTATAGTAGGATCGAACCCAGAAACTCTGTGTAATGGGTTGCGACCTAAAATATTAGGCTATCATTAGGCTATCATGCTATTTTGCAGACTGCAGTTATTTTAATTCATCATAACTAAATTCATCTAATCACTTCTTTTGACTGGAAGCCAACTAAGATGACTGCTTCTAGAATAAGACACTGTGTACCTTAAACTGTTCCACTATTTAGGCAGTTCTCTGTTCCCCATCTCTGACCACATGCACTCCTCTTGTCAGTTTCTTTACTAGCTCCCACTTCTATACGACACAAGCTGTAAAGTTCTAGCAATGTTCCTATTTCCTTGTGTTGTTCATAAAAGCACAGAAATTGTTGCTGAATAACACATTTATCCACAATGTCAAGGCAGGTATGCCTCACATTTTGCTTGCACATTCCATCACACTTCCCTTCCATAGCAAAAAAAATTTAATTTTGCTAACAATATAACTAACTATCTGTTAACGACGTCTACCACTTTAACTGGAGTGTAGCTATATCTAGTCAAGCGAACAAGCTAGTTTCTGCTACTGTTGGAATATGTTTCACTTTGCCAAGTAATATCTCCTTTGTTTGTTATCAAAATGTTAGTGATTCATACAACTACAGGGTGTATATGCAGACAAGGGGATTTTTCCCAGATCTCCCGGTTAAAAATGCACTTTCCTCCCAGGTGAAAATACACTTTTTCTGTGTTAAGTGACAGTATACTTTTCCTAGGAACTGTACGACTTATCAATCCTTTGATTAGTTATGGTTTTATACAGAGGCATAGAATTTCCCGGCACTTTAGAAAACAAAACTCTCGGTGGGGCGTGGAAGGGGGGGGGAATCACTTTTTGGAAAGATCTTTGTGGTGCAGCAACATGTATGCTGTATATTTTTGTATTAAGAAAGTATAAATTCGAATTCCACCAAACACCACATGTTACTTTTTAAAGCATTGTAATCAAGATTGTGCTGTGCTTTTGTAAGCCAGTCATAGCTCATATCACGTGATCTCACCAGCCGATGCCGGCGGATATTCAGAGCGTAGGACATGTGATGTAGTCAACCAATTGCAATACCACTGTTATGTAGCCCAAACACACAAATAGGAAAAGTTAATGGTTTAAATTAATTTATGTAGTGTTGCTACAAAAAAAGCAAAGGTTTTGCATATAATATTGGTCTCGAAGATTAATAAGCTGCAAGAGAAGCTAAGCTTTTAAATATAATGTTGATCTTTTTTGCATGTGTTACATTTTAAGCTACATCACACAAATGTGCCAGCAAAAATTTTAATAACAACAAACGTCTGATTTTCTGGGCTCATAATTCTTGTAAATGGCCGTTCTCAAAGAGTTGATTTTTAAATGAGAGTTTAATTCATCGTACATTCTCGCACATAGTTCATCTCGCGTAAAAGGAAATTTACTTTCAAAGTAATGCTTGTCAAACAACCATTTGCAATATTCTCCCACAACCTGTTACATATAGGTTCATTTCAGCAGTTGCCACAGAGCGCCAGGTAACAGGAGTCATCACGCTTACGCAGCTACAATGACGCAGGAAGCCCGCATGTTCGTACGTGTGAAAGGTCTTATATTATGTCACAAAAGAAACATAACATCAGAAGTTACTCCAAGAGCATCGGAATTTTGTGAGCCACAGTGGGGAATTAAACACTTCGTTTTAAATAAATTGACTGCTTCAGGGGAAAAGATTAATAAAAGCCAAATTTCTTTAGCAAATCAACAAAAATAACTTCATTGTTCTGCAAGTCGATTAATGCTTGACTGTCAGAGAGATGGAAATAAATAAAATCTGAAACTAATAACATATTTCAGCCTTCCATAATTATGTGAATATATTTTAATTCACTTGACAGCCCCTGGCACAGCAATCCGTTTTGTATTCGTTTGACACGAGAGCAATAAACGAAGATGAAACAGCAAAATTACTAAACGTAAACACGAGGCATGTGGAGACTACCCATCTCCCCACTACAACTCGGACTGCTCTGCACCATCAGACCCGAACCAACGATATTTTCGAACTGAGGCAATAATATATCTAGATAGTTCCCTTCTGATTATACACACTTTTTCCTGCACTTCTGCCATTGATGCTGGAACTCACCTTCTGTAATATCCTCCAAGACCCTCATCACAGCTTTTTGGACATCTTGTGTTGTTTGAAAATGGTGTCCCCTGACCAACGTTTTGACTCTTGGAAATAGAAAAAAGTCACATGGAGCGATATCTGGTGAATAAGGTGGCTGCGGTAGTACTGAAATTTGTTTTGAGGTTAAAAATTGCTGTACTGACAGAGCCATATGGGATGGCGCATTATCGTGATGCAGAATCCAATTATCAGTAATGTTGGCACGAACCCGAAGAACTCTCTTTACGAAGTCTTTCTAAAATTTCTTTGTAGTAATATTGGTTAACTGTTTGTCCAGGAGGCACCCACTCTTTGTGAACAATTCCCTTGGAATCAAAGAAGCACACAAGCATGCATTTCACTTTTGACTTTGACATACAAGCTTTTTTCGGTGTGGATGATCCCTCTGTGCACTATTGCGAACTTTGGCGTTTTGTCTCTGGATCATACTGAAAAAACCAACTTTCATCACCAGTGATAACAAGGCTCAACAATTCTGGATTGATTTCCGTGTTTCTTGCTGTTGTGGTGTGAGGTTTTTGGGGACAATTTTTGCACAAATCTTTCTCATACCAAGATCTTCAGTTATTACTACACAAACCATTTCTCGATTGATGTTCAGTTCTTCCGCAATCATTTTCACGGGTAATCTTCGATCAGATCGTACGAGTTCATGCACCCTGGCCAAGTTGACATCCGTGCATGAGGTTGATGGTCGTCCATTGTGGTCGACATCTTCAACATTCATTCTGCCTTCACTAAACATTTTATGCCAACGAAAAACTTGAGCACTTGACATAACCTCCTCTCCAAAAGCCTTCTGAAGCTTACCATAAGTTGTCGTCACATTTTCATCCAATTTAACACAAAAAGAAATGGCATACCACTTTGCAATATTATGCAGTTCCATTTCCATGACAAGAGAGACAAACACGTGTTAACTTATTACAACACAACTCACAATTGAGCAGCTGCATCGATGTGCCGCTTGGACTAGAAGCAGCTTATAGACCAAGGTCAAAGGTATTGTGCCTATGCGAGCCTACATGGTTGCCACATCTTGCAAAGAAAATCAGTCTCATTACTTTATTGTCGCACCTCGTATTTTGTAACGGATGCCATCAAACTATCTTCAGGACAGTGGAAATTAAAAAAGTCCTGTGGTGATTCTCCTGTCCCTCTTAAAAAAAACTCGCAATTACTGGTTGGGTTTATTTGTAACTGGGAGAACAAGTACTCTTCAGAAAATTTGCACTCTTTATTGCCTATTAGCTAATAACTTGTGTTTTCTGTGACATAAGATTAAATATAGGGTACATAAAACCAGTAAAGACAAGAGACAAGCAAGCAGTACACGTTTCTTCAACCTTTAAGTTCTAGCATTTTTTTCTCTCTAATCTTACTACAGCTTTACAGAGCATGCTTTTCTTTCTGGAAAAGAATCTATTACCTCACCAAAGTTCATCAAACGTTTTGCTGCATGAAGAAAACGAAATGTCGTTATCTAATATGGTAAAAGTTGTTAATACAAACAGTACCCAAGCCTGGTGTGGTTCCTCAATCTGATTACGTGTAATTTGTCACTGTCTGCTAGACAAAATTCAAGAGGCCTGTCTAATATTACAGTAATCATCACACACACCAAATAAATGAGATTGTTTTGGCATAAATGGTCATTTTTATAACATTTCAACATAATTCATAAAATACAAATATCAAATGCCTATTAGGCCAACTAAAAGCAAAAAGCTTTATGTTAGAAAATAGTTTCACATTTCATTCATACACCCCAGATTCTCAAGCATGAGATCCAAAAGTAGTAGTACGAAATGTTTACATAAATTTGGAATCATCATATTCTTCTATAATTTGTGTGATGTCCCCGTTTCCCTCATTCTAATAATCAATCTTGTCATCACTAATTCTGTAACTATTCCTGCCAGTGTGAAAACTTATTCTTCGATTAACTTCACTAACCCTGTCACAATCACTAGTTTTAGTTATCCTGTGTTTATTCTCCAGTTACGCATTATTACATGTTCGTACAACGTGTTTTCTGCACTACTCCCAGAATAGAACTTAGGCAGCTGCTAGCCGGAAACTGTACAACTGGCTCTTAGTAGTGTAGGGGTCTGGCCAAAAATGTTCTGTCATTTTCTTGGAGACACCGAGAAGATAATATGTAATCTTTCTTACCTGCCTATTCCTGTTAGCCATTTATTCTCCACTCTGGTAGTCTGAAACTATGGATTTCACTAGTAATTATAACAACACTTATCGTTTGCAAACCCAGACAACCGCATATACAAACAGCAATAGGCATTCACCCGTTCCGCTTTACTCCGCTTACCTCATATAGCCCTGCCACCTTTTGTCTGGAAGATAGTTTATTTATATATACGATGGAGATTCCCCTAGCAGGGAAATCATGTACACTATGCACGCATTCAAAAATCAACTTATGATTCATTTGGAAATCAACTTAGAATGCATTCAAAAATGTTCAAAAACCAACAGGGACAAGTTTCAAAATCATATGAATAATCAATAGACCAATGTGTGCTGGATGCTAGGTCCTTTGTGAAACAATGTTTTCTTCCTTAAGATATGAACTTGGTGCTCCCCCCCCAAACTGCTGCCCTGGGTGGATACCCCGGTTTGCCCCCACCCCCTTGATCAGGGCCTGTTGTGCAAGTGTGAATCTGGTAGCTTGCACACGCCAGTAAAATTTTTCTGGGCAGTATCTGGCTGCTTGCTGCTACTGCTTGTACAGCTAACAGCCACACTTCCGTAGGCAGAAGTGGGAGAAGATACTACTCACACGTGACTCAACAGTGCATGCGCATGAGTCCGCTCGCACTACTCAGATGAATCTAACATAAACAATGGTGACGTCACGCTCATCACAGGCAATTTGTTGTTCTGAAGCATTGCACAGTCTTCCTAAGGCCTTTGACACATTTTGCTGTTGTTAGACACCTTGTATGAGCACTGTGTTTTGTTGTTGTATATGGTGCATTTCCCTTGCAACTTAAGTTTTATTTTCGTTTTTTTTTTTCTCTCTTTCATGTTTTATTGTTGCACTATTATTCTGCCGTGGCAGGACACAGTAATATCCTTTGTTAGAGTATTGGTTCTCAACAGCCAAAATTACAAAAATTTAACTGAAAACTAAAACAATGAAAAGCTCTAGGAATTCTAAAAAATTCCCCGGTTTTTCCCAGTTTTCTTCCTGATGAAAAACTTTCCAGATCTTCTGCTTGTCCCAGGTTGTATACACACTGAACTAATACTTGTGTGCCTGATAACCTCCAAGATGAAGTATCAAGCTCTGAGTCAGTTTAGCTTTATTCCTGGGTCCAAAGCTTATCTTGGCTGCAAGAAATTGCATATTACAAAATTATAAATGGTGTCGTCGGTCGGGTCACAATTATACAGATAGTAGGGTGTCCTAAGCTAAGTACTTTGAATGAGAAGCTAGTAGTTGGAAATGTCCAGTTAGTTTCTTAGTGCTTTACTAGTAACTTGTACTTTTTAACAACAATTAAAGCTTATAGCATCTGTTCAAGGTGATAACCGCCAAGTTGATGGCCAATTATCGAGTTCTTTGTGTCTACCAAAGGCAAGAAATTTATTAGAATCAGGATGATTGATGCCTTTTGCTTCTTTCCCTGTATATCTGATCATTCGTCCTGGCATTCCTTCCATTATCCATACATTAACTGCATTCCTTCAGGTTCCTGTAGTGGCTAATGTTTTGCCATGGACAACCAGTCACAAATTGTAAACAATGATAATCTTTATCATGGACACATCACACACAATTGGTACTGTTTTTCAAGTTAGTTTCATCAACTTCATTGGGGCAGGCAACTATTTGTCTTACAGAACTTTTACAATAATATGTTTCATACATATTGCTTGTTCATGACCTAACAGTGCCTGAACTATTCAGTTGCAAACATTGGGCCTATTCCTCCAAATAATCAGCATAGTTCTTCTCAAACACGTAAAATTTTGACCCTATAATTTTGGGCCAAACTGTATATTAACCTTTTAAGTGACGTTGGTAAATATGTATGCCACTTTAACTACCATGTATAATTTATTTTCTTCTGATTCATTGGTATGAATATTTACCACTCCACGCCTCATGTTGGATTTAGAAATAAGTTAAGGAGTTTTATTCATTACTGTTTCCACAGAGTACATGCTGACATGCATTTTGTCACTCAAAGGATTAAGTATTTTATAAAACGTGCTTAAAACCACATCAAATTCATCTGTTAAGCAAGTCTCCAAATTTGATAATCACTCAATTGAAATTTTCTCACTGCCAAAAGCCACCCCTGCCCCCATATCAGTTTAATTGTGAACTGAGATTTTAAGACATCGACACCAAGTGTTTCTGAATATGAACTTCTCAGTCAGATCTATGTACATAAGAAACGCCTATACAATTTCCGCTGTAGCATCTGTTGGGAAGATTACGGAAATGTTGGTAAAACGAAAATAAGTGATAATTCAACTGGACTGATGTGTTAATGTAACTTAAATAATTTCACATCTTTACAAAAAATTCTTGTGTCGTGAGCTATATTGCATTATGAACTCTACTACACAGAATACTACAATTGTAATTGTTCTTCTGAGCTCAGAGGGGATAACTGACATGGTGTATATTCATTAACCCTTTAACAAAAGTCTGTGTTTAATATACAACCAACATATATACTTACATAGTCACCATTTCCCTTAGGCACCATTACATTCATCTCTGATGATTTGGAACTGACAATTTCAACATCCAGTGATTCAGGACTAAGGTACATTTGGCAGCCATCAGTCTTGTCAATGGTTATTGTCGGTACTTTACCTAACACCTTTAAAAGTAACAGACAGGCATTAATATAAGTTGAATACATCCAGACTCGAATGGCTTATTATGTAATAGGAAGTACAGTAAGGAAATTTGTATTTTGTCAGGAGGCTTTTTATATTATACTTTCTAGTGAGAAGAGATGATGACAACAAAAACAACAACATAATACTCTACAGGCAGACAATTGCAAAATCTGTTACTCAGTACACCAGCAATTCAGTATACATGACACTGAGTGGTTAATGGCTAAATAGGGAGGTACATGATGAATACTAAACAGGGAGGGACATAGAACACACAGTGACATCACTAATGTGATCCTCTGTCTTTGTTCCACATCAAATGCTCTAATTTTCAGTGATGTTACAGTCTTTATTTAGTTACAGTAATCATAATGGCCTGCAACAGTTAATATACAATATAGGGAGTGATGTCAGTTTTGGTTCGGACAAAAACAATTCCTGAAATTAAATATTATCCAATTGTAACCACACTCAAGTCAAAATCCAAAAGCCAGGCCATTAATGGAGCACAGAACACAAAACTGAAAGCAACTTTTTTTATGAACAACAAGGAACTGCTTGAACAGAACTGACTTCCTGGATGGAGAATGCATCCATTTATATAAACATTGAATATACCACAATGTACAAACATAAGGTATTTCACAACCATTCCAGTAATGATAAACAGTAAATAAAAATGACTGCTGGTGGTCGGATATGAACTAGCAACCAGCAACACACCAGCCAGAGTCACTAACTACAATGTCACAATGTGTGCGCCACCATTTCACAGCATTGTTCCTCTCCCGGACAAGCAGTGACCCACTGTTTCAGAAGTTCTCATTGCAGTCAACTACAGCACTCTGGATCTAGAGCTTGTCAATGGTTGTCTGTATAGCAGCGCTGTTGGATCCTCATGTTTTAGTCATGATATTACATCCTCTTCAATTTATTAAGCAGCAACAGTAGCACTCCTGTCAAAGTTTCATGATCTTCAGTTTCCTTGAACGAAGAGTCCCCATCATCGATCTGTGCCTCTGCACCGTAGCTGATCTGTGTGCGGAAGACATGGGCAATGTCTCTGTGCTTTTGTCTTAACAATGCAGGGTCATAATCCTCTACTTCATATGTGACGTCGACAATGGACAAAGGATACAAACGTCCCAAACTAGTACATTTTCTATTTTCTGATAGTCCCCATTTTCTGCATAGGCATAAAAATTCATACCAAGTCTCCTGTGCAGTATCTCACTGTTTGGTGCTTGATATTTTAGCTGTCTCAGTCTTCCTCCTGAGTATCCATGGTCCATCTGCAAATCAGTTGCCTTGCTTCTATGGTTCCAATGATTAGGTGTTTCATGTAGTCATCCTGTATACATCCAGTTAAACCAGGAACATTGTATCCACTATCATTTCAACCAGACTCTATTCTATCCTAATATCTCCATTCGACATTGACATACATCAAAAGCTTATCTTCCAATCTTTTATTAAAGTGTTCTGTGAGGTCATTATCCGTAGATGGTAGACAGTTTTCATCCAGTGA
This sequence comes from Schistocerca serialis cubense, assembly GCF_023864345.2. NCBI lineage: Eukaryota > Metazoa > Arthropoda > Insecta > Orthoptera > Acrididae > Schistocerca > Schistocerca serialis. Next base: position 356,028,577 of record NC_064638.1, on the reverse strand, counting down.
ATGATGTCACAATTAGGTGTAAACTCTTTTACTAGTGTCAACTGGAAAACTTATCTATGATCACAGTTCTTCACATGGGGCGCTCCGTGCTCCAAAATGATGTCTTCTACAAGGCACTTCGCAATTTCTGGAGCTTTGGCAGTTGGCACAGGTTTGATAACAAAATAGTTGCTGAGGTACAAGTCTACTCGGAAGAAGAAGAAGAAGAAGAAGAAGAAGAAGAAGAAGAAAGAATTGTGGGAGGGGAGGAGGGGGGGGGGGGAGTGAAGGAAGCAAGCTCATAACAAACATGACACAGTGCTGGCAACATATTTACATTTACATACAAGCTGTGCTCCAAGCAGCACTGACAGTGTCATCTGTTAGCTGCTGCTGATGCTGCTGCTCCTGTGACAGCTGTCAACCACTACATTTGGCACATCGACATAAGTAAAAGCCAAGATGGGGTAATAAAAGCTCACAGGATTTGTGAAATCAAAACTGGTTGTTTCATGTTGAATACTGGTGCTTGCTGCTACTAATTCCACATCAGTTCTCAGAACAATTTGAAATTAAAAAGAACCAGTAGTAAACCTTAACACAATGGAATAAAAAAAGAATGAGTAAAATTATGAAAATTGTTATTCTCATACATAACGCCGAATTGCATACACACAGAAGTAACTCAGAATCAGTCCCTGCGCATGATTCATTATTCTTGCCACTGGCTGATTCAGCAGTATGAATAATGATTTTACGTATTGATAGTTTGGCAACACCATTTCACCACCACTAATCTTGTTCCACTTGTTGGGCCTTCCTGCAGGACCCTTTCCCAGCTGTCATCAATTACTGACAGAAGGGATTCATTTGCAGCCTTAACAGGTTGTCTTTTACATGTCCCCTGAAATGAAACACTCCCTAAACAACCGTGTTACTTTTGCCGTGCCGGTTCTGCCGCACTCAAATCATAAATGTAGGGTGGCAAGCAGACAACAATGTGCCCTCTCTCTTTTACTAATTCATTGATCGTTAGGTTTTTGCAAGTCTATGTTCTTGACTTAAAGTGAACAGGGCCTGCTTTTCATGCTCTCATTACAGGCAACATGTCTCTTTTGCAGCCATTCCAACATACTCACTTTCATATCATACTGTGTGGGTGTTTTTCCCCCACCTGTCTATTATGGTATTGAACACTGTCCACCACAGTACCCGACTTTGGAGGAAGATTTGGGAGAATCATATTTGCAAACCACCTTTCAAAGTTTCCCCGAGTTCACTTGACCACGTTAATCACCTTTTGTGGCTTTAGCTCACAATTTTTGTTGTGTATCCCTGATGAATCCCTTACCTGATACAACACTTCCAATAATAAGTCTTTCAAAACTGGGTTTCCCACCCCATCACGCTGACATCATCCTTCTCCCGCCAATATTTACCAACCATCACATTACTGTCTATCCAAGTTTCATTCAGATGGAATATTTCAGTGGCTGCTTCCTCAATATTTTTCATTTTTACAATAAAATGCAACTGCCAATCAATAATGTCTCCATGCTCTAACAGTAAAGACCTCTTATTTCGCCACTTCAACCCACATGAGTGAGATGGATAGAGAAATATTTCATACAGACGTAATACTCCAAGTCCAGCCAATCTTTTCCTTGAGTTCCAGTTGAAGTTTCCACAGACGGGGAGCAATCTTCTGCACCATGTAGAGGTCAATGTTTTGAGTGTCTCAAGACACCTCTGTCAGAGGTATCCAACTTGGTTCTCCCAGTAGATATTTTTTAAAAAGTCAAAAAATATGGCTGCATTATTTGCAGTTATTGTATAGTTACAAGTAACAAGGAGAGGTCCCCAGAGGAAAGATTGACTTTTCGAAACCACCATTTCTATTATGATGTTAAAAAAAAAGGACATAAAGATATGTGGCAGGACTCATGCCAACTACCTTCAGCATACCAACCAAGTGACTTTACTACAGGGGTTTTTTTTTGTTTTTTTTTTTTTTTACAAAAAATCAACTTCATTATTTCAGCTTTAGTCGCCTACTGCATGGCAAGAAATTCTTTTGCACACACAAACAAAATGAATACTTAAGTAACAAATTATTTAGGAATACAAGAGATAACTCACAAAGGCAGAAGCACTGCGTCATTTATAGACACACAAACAAAACGTACAGAACTTGGCTAGCTTTCAGAATGCACTTCCTTTTTCTAGCTGTAGGAAACAGTCAGTCAGTCAATGAAATCTTGCATGTTGTGTGCTCTGCTGCATTTGTGCCACTGGGTGGTCCACCTCGCTTTTGGCAACAGTTTGTCAGTGGCCATTCATTCTAGTTGACAGCTGGTTGGTTGTGGCAGAGCTGGTATATAACATGGCTGCTTTCATAGGTGGCCCAGCCTCTCATGAGGGTAGGACAAACCTGTGATGGGACTGAAGTAGGTTGTGCTGAGTGGGTCGACTGGGAAGGTCTTACATCTGGATCTTCCTGTGGCAGGGTATTGTGGATGGGAATGGCAAAGGGATATTACCCAAGGTACTTCCAATCCCTCCCATGGGGGCATTCTAATGCATACCCAACCTCCACAACATCCTAGTCCATCCCTATCCCACTCCCACTCACAATCCCCTGCCACAGGGATCATATCCTTGTGGAAGGCTCAGATGCAAGACCTGCTCAACCACTCACCCAGCACCACGAACTCCTGCCCTTCCACAGTTTTATCCTACCCCATAAGAGGCCGGGCCACCTGTGAAAGCAGCCATGTTATATGCCAGCTCTGCTGCAACCACTGCACAGTATTTTAGATTGGTACGACAACCAACCAGCTGTCAACTAGAATGAATGGTCACTGCCATACTGTTGCCAAAAACAGTTGGTCCACACAGTGGCACAACATGAGCAGAGCATAACATGGGAGATTTCAATGCGGCTGCTTCACTACCTGTGCCATCTCGATCCCCCCCCCCCCCCCCCCCCCCCGCCAAGCTTTTCTGAGTTGCGCAGAAGGGAGTTATCCTTACAGCACATCCTCCACCCCCATAACCTTCCTGACCTAAACCTAAGTTAAACCGCTGCCCCCCTCCCCCACAACACACAAGAGTGTGAGTGTGTGTGTGTGTGTGTGTGTGTGTGTGTGTGTGTGTGTGTGTGTGTGTGTGTGGGCGCGCGCACACCATCCCCTGGCCAATTTGCCCCCCATCAGCTAGTTGTGTGCTGTTATCTCACACCTTCACCCTAGTCTGTGAAATCATGTGACTTGCCACCGCCCCCTCTACCTGGACCCCTAGCTAGCCCAGAGACACTCCCCACTCTCCCATGAGCCACTTCCCAGCACACTTCCTGCCTCCTGCTCTCTCCATTTCCCTCACCCCACCCGACCTGTGACCTGACAACCCCCTCTCACTCTAGTATACACACCGTGAGCCAGCACAATGCAGTCCTTCTGACTTTTGGTGAGTCATCTCCTCTTAAGTAATTTGTAATTTTCAACCAGAACTTGCCATACATGGCTACTTAAGAAATTCAGACAAAGGGAAACGCAGTGTCAAAGCACTGTCAAGTTCAAAAGTTTAACTGAAATTTTCCTGTTTTTGCCAGGAGCTTCTTGTGATTTCCTGATTGTCTTTACAAAAGCTGTTAATTCTTCTCACAGAGTTGAAGCTTGCCCCTCTGTAAGTTACTGTTGATTTTGTCAGCTAAGAGAGAGGGTGGAGCAATTCTATTTTTCGTCTGTTGTTCACTATATTCAGTGACATCATTAATTATTTTTCTTGCTTCACTCCATAATTTGTACCATTGTCATTCTCTGAGGAACAGGAGGAGTATCTGGCGTTGCCTGTGATGGGCCAAGAACTGCTTCACCACACATAAAGAGGTGCATTACTTTACTACACAACACAACACAGCACAACAGTCACTTCATAAGGGCTACATGTGCAAGAATCTGTATTAGATTGCTGGGGTTGGCAACGGCCAGATGAAAAACATGAGTTTGCTAAAGTCAATCAGCTTCTGTCAACTCAGAAACTAGGAAGCCCTTGTTCTTCTCTTTGCGAAGAAACCCATTGGGAGTGTAGATAATTATTCATTAATTTTCCATTTTCTGACCTTAGGGACCACCAATCGAGGTCAACTGCAATTCAGTGGAATAGCGCTGCTGCATGTGAGATTGGTACCATATGCCCCACAGGTTACTGTGGCACATGGTTCTTTTGCTGGCAATGCTTACAGTGGCTCACGTAGTATCTCACAGATCAGTAGAGTCCTGGCCAGTGATAGATGCATCTGGTTCCGCCTACGGGCTTCATGAATCCCATGTGACCAGATGTTGCAGTGCAGTGGAAGAACTCCAGTGTAGTTGGATGTAGATGAGCAGGGATGATAAGCGACCATTTGGCCCCACTCTATCATAGTTTCTATAACACAAAGCTCTGTTTATTAATTGGAATTCTCCTTTGATCCGTTCCTCATTCTTCAAGGCTTCTATGGTTTTCTGCAGTGCTGGGTCTATCTTCTGTTCAGCAGCAATATCATTTAATGGAGAAATAATTGAGATTTCATCCATGTGCCTTGCATTTGCACCCATTTTTGTATACCACTGTGACATCATACTCCTGAAGCCTCAGTTCCCATCTTGCTAGTCAACCCGATGGATCCTTCAGGCTATGCAGCCAGCACAGAGATTGGTGGTCCACCACAACATCAAATGGTTTGGCAAACAAATGTGGCCAGAACTCTTTGATGGCCCTAACAACAAGGCACTTTTTCTTGGTTGTGGAGTAGTTCATCTCAGGCTTGAGATTACTCTGAAAACCACTTCCTAACTATGCACTAGAACTATCCTTATCCCATAATTGCTAGTGTCTCAGTCAAGTTCTGTCTCGGCATTCTCAGCATACAATGCTTGGACTGGAGAAAATGTTAGTGCTTCCACAAGCACGATGAAAGATCAATCTGGCACCTTATTTCAGAAAAGTTTACCGTCTCCCTGCAGTAGTTCTTCCACGGGACGTACATTAGCACATTAGTCATTAATGAACTGCTGGTAGTATGAGTACATTTCAATAAAACATCTCACATCATGAATATGCCAAGGAGTCAGAAAATATGTAACTTCTCTTATTTTCTCATGGATACGGATTCACTAGATGTCCCAAAATTTTTATTTCTTGAGCAGCAAGAAGGAAATTTTTCAGATTTATACGCAGCCCAGCAGTTTGAACACATTTCATCACAGTTGTCAGGTGGCTTAGATGTTCCTTGAAAAAATGAATTCATCCAGATAGCAAATATGCATCATCCATTTAAAGTTTCGAAGAAGTTCGTCCATCATATGTTCGAAGTTGACTGGTGCGTTACACAATCCAAACAGTATAACTCATAGAGGCCATCAGGAGCAGTGAATGCAATCTTTTCTCTGTCAACCTCAGTTCTCTAGTAGCCTGTTTAAATGTCTATAGTTGAGAAATACGTTGCTTCTTTCAAGTAGTCTACAGTGTCATCAATGTGCAGCAAAGGATAGACATCTTTCTTCACGATTTTGTTCAGTTGTTAGCAGTCGACACAGAAATGCCATGTGCTATCCTCCTCCTTCACAAGGGCCACAGAGGCGGACCAAAGACGCATTGAAGGTTCAATGATGTCACCTTGCAGTATCTTCTCCATTTCCTCCAGGACTGTCCGTCGTTCATCCGGCAGCACATTATGTGAGTATTGGTTAGTTGGTGTACAATTCCTAGTGTTAATCGGCTGCTTGGTCTGTTTTTTCTCTGCACCAGAGCTGAAAGCATATGAAAATTGAGCAGAAAGGCTATCAATTGCTAACTCTGCTCTTTGGTCAGGGCAACCCTACTCACAGTTTCGTAATAGTGTCTGCTACAATCATTTTATAAGTACATCTGTAAGACTACATGGAGGAGTACTGCAGCAGCTGCAAGTGGCTGGTGAACACAGGGTGTTATCATTTCTGTTATAGCAACCAAGCTGTTTAATTACTGTAACACAGGCCAAGCTCACTTGATGGAATCCATAGCACAGTGGTAATGCACAGCACAGGCAAAATGGTTTCTCCACCTGCAGGTTTCAGTGGTGCCGCCGAGAACACAACCAGAAGAGGAACATTGGTAAGACAGGTTTTAAAATACCTGTTATTTTTGAAGCAGTTTCATTTGCAGCCCAGCAGCACTACTAGGATGTGGGTGCTACACCAGGTGAGGGAATCACAGGGAGCCTCCAGTAGGAGTTATGAGATCAAGAGTCAGTTGCAGTCCCAGCTTCCAAGATTAAGCCCACCCTCTGGACTTGTGCCACACCACAGTGGGCCTTCCAGGCTCCCTCCAGCAGCAATCAGACTCCTGCCCAAGGGGGCAGTGTGAGACATCCCTTGCAGGGCACCTGTTTTCCATCAAAGTGATGGTGCCACTCCATGCTCCACACCAACGACCATCAGGATGCAGTCATCCACCGCAGAGCTGGCTACCACAGCAGGACTGCCAACCATCTCCGAGCATCATTGACGCAGTGTGATTGACACAACCGAGTCGCGTGGCGTGCACTGAGCACAAGAGTCAGCAAAGCTAAGCAAAAGCATGGTGCAGCCACTCAGCCATCTTACTGAGGAATGGAAGCATGGTCGCTGGCTCACAATGACACAGTACTAATGTCTTCTCTTCTTCGGTTATCAACCCACAGGTTGGTTGGCAGCAGCACGCCATTCCGTTCTTTTGTCAACTTTCTTCTTCATATCTGCATAGGTCTGGCACCCGATGTCATTTATTACTTGTTGAATGTAGCTTAATCTAGGTCGTCCTCGGCGAGTTCTTCCTTCAATGATTCCTTCTAATATTCTCTTAATGAAATTGTTATGCCGTAAAATGTGACCTATGAAGGTTATTCTTCTTTTCTGTATATTTCGCCAAAGAGATCTGTTTTCTTTCACTCTTCTGAGGACATCTTCGTTTGTAGCCTTGTCTCGCCAGCTGATTTTTTCCATTCTCCGGTAGCACCACATTTCGAATGCCTCTAATCTTCTCTTTTCTTCTTTTCCACTAGTCCAAGTTTCACATCCGTAAAGGGCTGTACTCCACACATAGGTTTTCATGACTCTCTTTCTTACGTCTAAACTAACATTTCTACTCGTCAGTAAGTTTCTTTTTCCATTGAATGCTATTTTGGCAAGTTGTATTCTGTTTTTAATGTCACTTTTGCTCCTTCCATCTGCTGTTATTTTGCTACCTAAGTAGTTAAATTCTGTAACCTGCCCTAGTTTCTCTCCCTTTATTGTTATTCGTATGGGTTCATTGTAGTTCAGGGCGCCACTCACCATCACTTTAGTCTTTTTCTTATTTATTTTCATTCCATACTGTTCTTTTAAGGTGTTTTCCATTTCATTGAGTGCGGCTTCTAAATCTTCTTTCCTTTCTGTAATTATGGCGATATCATCTGCATATCGCAACATATCTATTTTCATTCCGTTAAGTTTTATTCCTACTTCAATATTCTCTCTTATTTTGTCTATTGCTTCTTGGATATATGCGTTGAAAATTACTGGAGATAGTGGGCATCCCTGTCTCACTCCTTTCCTTATTCTTGCTGTTTCTTCTTTGTTTTCCTTCTTAACTAAGGCTGTTTCATTTTGGTATATTTTAAAGATTATCCTTCTATCATTATATTTCAGACCAGCCTTCTTCAGAATTCTAAACATTTCTGGCCATACAACATTGTCAAATGCCTTTTCGAGGTCTACGAAGGCTATAAATACTTGTTTGTTTTTGGAAATTTGTTTCTCAATTATTAGTCTTAAAGATAAGATTGCTTCCCTCGTCCCTACACCGCTTCTAAAACCGAATTGGTCTTCACTTAGAGTGCTATTCAATTGGTTTTCAACTCTTTTCAAAATTATTCTTATTAGAATTTTTGATGCGTGTGAAAGAAGACTGAGTGTTCGATGGTTTTCACAGTCCATAGTAGATGCTTTCTTAGGTATGGGGAATATGATGCATTTCTGATAGTCTTCAGGAACTTCACCTGTTTTGTATATTTTCTGTATGAGTTGCAGTAATGTAGCTTTCATTTTGTCTCCTGATTTCTTAATTAGTTCAGAAGGTATATCATCAACACCTGCCGCTTTCTTATCTGGTAGTTCTTTTAGTGCTTTTTCAAATTCATCTTTCAGAATTGTGTCCCCTAGTTCTTCTTTCTCTACTTCTTCGCTTAATTCTATCATATTATCTGTTAGAGGGTCTCCTTGATATAGCTCTTCAATGTATTCTTGCCATCTCTTCAGCGTGTCATATCCAAATAGTACCTTGCCCTCTTTGTTCTTTATAGTTCCTGAAGATTTTACTTTCCGTTTAGCAAAGTTTTGTTTTATTGTTCTGTAGGCCAAGTCAGTTTTTCCTTTAACCATGTTTTCCTCCACCTCTTTACAAATGCTGTTGAGGTAATTTTCTTTTGCTTTCCTAGATTCTCTGTTTATTTGGTTTCTAAGCTTTCTATATTTGTTTTCGCTTTGCTCGTCAGAGGCATTTTTTTGTATAGTCTTCTTTCTTCCATTAGACAAATTATTTCAGGTGTTATCCACTCTTTCCTGTTTACAGGTTTGGCTTTCCCAATAAATGTATGAGAAGAAAAGAAAATATTAATTTTGGCAGCTCCATCTTCCTGGGCCTCCACTGGCCTGCTACCCTGCTTCAGTCCTGCTCCGTCTGCCATCCTGACATCATAGCCAACCCTCCACCCCATCTCAATTACAGCAGGTTCCTCCCCAGTGTTGTCTAGGATAGTAGTGAAGTACAATTCTATGTCAGTAACATTAAGCAACCCCCCTAGATTGGTTTGACTGTCCTTAAGCACATACCTTTAGGGCTGAATTGTGGCTCCTGTTTACAATTAGTGTTCCAAAGTTCTCCCTGGCACCTGGCAACAATTATGATCTTCAGTAGCATGTAGATTTCTTTAGTAATCCTGAGTAGCTCTTCGTAATCAACAAAAGCTTCACAGTTTAACTGAGCATCTCGAGTGATGATTGGAACTCATCTCAATGATGATAGCAGAATATCAATGTCTTTAATGACAAACACCCACCCAGAGCAATCTTCATTAGGCATGCTCACTGGAACAGCTTCACAATTTAGAGCTCTGACCTTCCACAGTCTATGATTGCATGTAGTACCTGCAAGACTTCCCATCTCAGAATAACATCATGACTACAGTCTGCTAAAACAATGAATTTGAATGCCATGTTCTGCACTGATAGCTCTTCTAATAAGATACATTCCTGTTGGCTGCACGTATTTCTCATTTGTGACCTTCAGCGCAACAAATTCTGTATCATAGGAAACAGTTTTCTTTAATTTATGATGATAGGGAATCCACTGCCTCAACTTGAGTTAGGACAGGTTGGCCACCAATGATGTTGTCAATGTGATTTCCTGACATCTCAGTTACTCACATCCACGGAGGACTTGCACCTGTGGAGGCCTTGCCTCCATACACGGTCGTATCACTTAGTTTTTTGAAGTTGACAGCTATGCCAGAGATCGGTACCTCTGTACAGTGATGGAGAATAGCTAAGGGATCTTGGGGAACAACCCTGTCCTGGGTACAATGATGGGCTTCATCCCACGAGTTGACTATAGTGATTTGCAGTTGGGTGGTGTGAATAGGACTGTTATATGGCTCATTTGTTGTGGCATAATGGTCATCAAACACTTGTCTTCAAACACTTGTCTTCAAACACTTGTCTTCAAACACTTGTCTTCAAACACTTGTCTTCAAACACTTGTCTTCAAACACTTGTCTTCAAACACTTGTCTGCAGTAGTATGTAAGGTGTCCAGGGCATCCACAGTGGAAACATAGCAACAGGTCGACATTTCTCCTCCAAATGTCTGTTTCTCTGTGTGGCATTGTACTTCATGGAGGAGTTGCTTGTACCCACATTGGTCGGATGCTTTATTATTTGACAATTGCAGCGGAAGTCCGAGTTGGTCTAGTTCATTCTTCATGGCGTGATCAGCTAATGGTGGAGACTGCTCCTAAAGAACGATACACCTCTTCTTCAGCATTCTCTATTACCACTTGACGTGTGGGGTCAAAATTTATGGCTGATCTCTCTCTTGCATACTCAGTCTGACATTTCAGGCTGCTATACACTGTTTTATCTCTTCTCTTGCTATCTCACTTATGAGAGGTGAGCTCATGGTGGTCTTCCACAACTGCCTTAGAGACCACACTCAGTAGTTGCTCATATCTCTTTCATCCAATTCTTCTTCTTCTGTAGCATTTTCTTGATTAACTGGCGTCACTTGATGAATTCCTCTGTTGTCTACCAGAAGAGCTTTGTACATTTCTGTGACTCTTTTCAGCAAGCACAAGATTTTGTCAGCTTCTGTCATATGCAGATTCACAATGTGCCACAGGACCCAAACATTTTGCATGTAGGACTGCACCATTTCCCATGCCTGTTTTTCAATTGTTCTCTGCTACGCACACTAGCTGTGACTGTCACCAACATTTTCTTCACTTTGGCTTGGAATCTTTCCCGGCTTGAGCTTCTCTTCCTGATCACTGCCGGGCTGTGTCATTCAAGTAAAATTACACATTTGCAAACACATCATATCATCCCACCTGCTGCACTGGGTGATTCGATCAAATCTTTTCAGCCATTTTGTTGAGCCCTGACAAGAATCTCTCCAGATAACACCAATGGATGCTGATGTGCAGCTGACTTACTGTTGGCTTGCAATCCATTGGTACCCTGAATATATGGACCCTGGAAATGATGTACTGCTTGTGTTCCTGTCTGTGTAGGCGATGGCTTTTATGTAGCCTAACTGAAGCCACAGTCACATAGATGTTTTCAAATGTCAGGGTCGCCACCAAAAAATGTCATGTCATAATCACAATCAAGGCCAAATCTGAAAACAGGGTGTCAATGAAGTACAACACTTAGCACTGAAAGCAATTTCATAACGAACACTCTTTACCAATAGAAAAGAACTCACTTCCTGGACAGAGTGCACCTATTTTAACAGTTATATTCCAGAATTCTTGTATTTACACAAACCTTGATTACTCCAGAATATACAAACATTCAAATAAAACATTTCAAGAACCTTTCAGAAATGACAAATGCTAAATAACAAACAATTGCTGTTGGTCAGGTTTGAACTGGTGACCTGCAGCACATCAGCCAGAGATGCAAACCGTTATGCCACACTGCATGCACCACAGCTTATGGAAATATTTTCCTAAAACAGCAGTTTGTGGTAGTTTTCTTGTGGTTAGCCATCCTTCATTAAACATCTATACTAGAACAGCTCATCCCCCCTTCTCGTTTTCATCTGGACACTGTGACCAACATAAAATACAGTGCAGTGTGTGGAAACCCTTACAACACATAGACATATAATGAAGATTATCACACCCATCATTTTTTTCTTTACATGACAAAATTTACCTGATATTCATCAGTAAAAATAAACATAGCTATATGGAGGCATAATAGCAAGTTTCATGCCACCACTGTAACACATCAGTACAGTATTAATAGAGTTCATACAGAAAATCCAAAGAAGAGCAATGCTTTTTATTATTGCAAAATAGGGGAGAGAGTGCCACTGACATGTGCAGGGTTTGGGGTGGACATAATTAAAACAAAGGCGTTTTTCACTGTGGCAGAAACTCTCACGAAATTTCAATAAACAACATTCTCCTCTGAATACGACAGTATTTTGTTGACACCAATCTACATACGGAGAAATGATCATCATAATAAAATAAGGGAAATCAGAGATCACATGGAAAGACAAAGGCGTTCATTTTTTCCATGCGCTGTCCAAGAGTGGCATAACATAATTATTGTGAAGGTGGTTCGATGAACCCTCTGCCAGGCATTAAGTGTGATTTGTGGAATATCCCTGTTTACACGATGCCTCACACATCAGGTAAAACTTGGATAAATCTGTGTAGGAAACAGTCTTTTGGAATAGACACTCCTCTACTAAATATTCACCAATTTCTGTTTTTCCTCCAAAGGACACTACATACAGATGAGGAAAATATGCATGACTTTAGGCCCAAAAGTAACGTGAAATCATTGTGGAGGAACCAATGCACCATTAAATGAAGGACAAAAAGTCAGATAACCATTTTTTGTATATGGCACTGTATTTTTATATTCCAGTTTCAAGTGAACATCATAAATATGTACTAATACTGGACAGTCTCTGCAATATTGCATCATCATGGTGAGATCTTACAGATGTATGAAGATCAGTCGATAAATCTAATTTCATGAATCAGTATGAGCTAGAATCCTTTCTGAATAGAACAATGGTTGTAATGTGTTCAAGCAAACAAGACATTGTGTCAAAACCACAAAACAGTTAGTCAAATGCCCTAAAACATTCTCAGCAGAATGTTGTATCAGCAGCAGTTTGGTACAACTCTCTTTGTCTATACTTTAGGAACTGCAAGTATACAAAGAAGGACAACAGGAATTGTCACGTTTGTCTGATGCATGGGAGAGACATGTAGATGCTGAAGAAACTGAACTTGCAGTCTGGATGAAAGACGGAAATTATCCTGAGAAAGCCAACTTTGAAACTTTCCAGAACCAGCTTTAAGTGCTGAATCTAGGAATATACTACAGCTCCCTACGTATTGCTCGAGCAGGGACTGAGAGGACAAGATTAGACTAATTACAGCACGCACAGAGGCATTTAAGAAATCATTCTTCCCATACTATATATGTGAATCAAATGTGAAGAAGCCCTAATTACCAGTACATTAGAAAGTGCCCTTTGCTTTATATTTCATAGTGGCTTGTGGAGTGTATACATAGAAAAAGGCCACGTCTTACACCCCAACAATATGAATGAGTATTGCAACCATAAGACAACACTGCCATCAGTATTATTAATAATAAATATACATTTGATTGTCTCTATGTTTGTGTGGGAGAGTGAGTGTGCTTAACAACAGAAAAAGAATGGTAGCTCAAAACCTAGTAGCAACTCTGCACGGTGCACTTTTTTATGTGCCATACTTTAAGCATCTACATGTGAGTGGCTGCCCTCCGTATTCTTCTCTATTAAAAGGGCAACCTTCTACCTATGCCCAAATCTATAGAAAGAGAGACTACTAAAATATCCTCAGATGCTGCATTTTAATGGCATACATTATAAGGGCTGTGTGCTGTACTGAACTAACCAATATACAATTACTGCATACAATAACTTTGAGAGAACTTCTAAAGATGATGACTTGCTTAACCCTCTACTCAGCATATTACTGTGTTGACAAGCAAAGCATGGCACTGTCCTTTTCCCACACAGGATCCATATTTCCAAGACTTCACTGCTGACATGAAACAATCCAGTCATTACCTGTAAGAACTATATACTTAGATACAGTAGCCACTTGGAAATTCTTGGGCAAAAATTTTACTTTCTGCTGTACATGTGACAGAATATCTGGATATGACATTTTTTTGTTTAATCAATACTACTTACATCACCAAACAGGGAGCTTTTCCACCCTAATTACCACTGAACTGCCATTTCACATCTTATTGTCACACTGCATATTATGTTTAATGGTGACTAGTTTCAAAAGTGTGTTCATTTACAAACAATTACCTGCATCTCTAACATTTAAGAGTAACATAATTCCAAAGGAACATTCAAAAGCACTGTTCTACACCAGGTCAACGTAACAAACATTTTTCGGTTTTTCACTTATCATTACCATTTCTATATTCATGAGAGACACAGACCAAGTTACAATGTAACTGGCTCGTAAAGTGTAATAACAACTTCTCTGTACACTAGTGTAGAGGTAAAGCATACATGTGATGTGTTTTTTCTCCAACATGCAAATAACAAAACTGATGATAACTTAAAAAGCTCTTTAGTCAAGAATTTATATTCAGTGCATATTTCACACACCTTTCATGAATTGCATTATGTTTCATTTGTAAATTTAAAAATAAGATGACGTTAATAAATAACATTTACCTGCATTTGAACTGACTGGCAATTCACGAATTCAATTGATGACACCAAGTTGTCAAAAACAATTGATGCTTTCTTACAAGAGTCCAACACAACTGAATTTATCTTGCCTTTGACAGTAAGAGTAGAATCTTGGCATTTAAACATGTACACAACATTATTCATCTCTGCATTCTCTACAACAAGAGAATGATTGCCTTTTTGGTATTCCTGAAAGGAGCACAAAGAATCAGTACAAGTGAATCAACAACTGTACATGAAAATTACTTAACAATCTTTTTAGTGACAAAGCCATTATTACATTTTCCTCTTAAGGCAGCAAAAAAGCTCAATGGTTTGACTAATATCCTGAACTGCAGGCCAGATCATTGCAAAATAATTATCAAATGATGATAAATTAATTCAGCCTTGTTTCTTTGAGAAAACTACAGTTTTTTAATTTGTTAAGGTAGGTACTAATGTAATTATGAGAATTTAGCTATGTGAAACTTACTGAAATGTTAAAATTCTCAGTCTGCAAATTCGCATTGCATAAGTTTTTTTGTGTATATTTGATTTTAGCTCACACATTTCTGTGTATGAATTGTAGATAACATATCGATATTTTACTTCAAATTGAGAGCAGAACAATGTCTCATTTTGTTCTCAAATTATTGGCTTTTATATCAGGCAGGCAGTTGTGCACAATGTGCCAAAGTCCGTCCCTGCACACTAGGAATCCTGGTGCCATAACAACAATCATATTTCATAAATGGCTCAAGAGAGAAGGATGATGTTTTCTGCAAATGATAGCACACAAAGAGGCACATATGCTTTACGATATGTTCTCAATTTTTTTTTCCACTGATATATGGAAGTAAAACATCTGCAGCAGTTATAGGGTCAGTGGAATGAAATGCAAAAACATATCAATAGCACTTAGGAAAACCCCATAGGTTGCATTTAAACATGTTCTCAGCACCAGGGGAGTGGCGGAGCATGACGAGATAACTTGTTCACAGCAGTCAAAGGGTCAACAAGTGGTTACATGGGGTACATGTAATGGATTGCTGAATGGCTACAAATAATGGCCTCCAAAACCAAGATGGTAATTAATATATTGCTAAATTCAAAAACAGTACTGAAAAGTCCTTGGAAAAATATAAATAATCAAGAGAGTTAAGGTAAAAAAATCACCAAACAGTTGAGACACTGAGTTTTCAATAGACAAATGTACAAGACTGAGAAGACTGCTGAGCTTCTGAACAATTCTTCCTTCAGAGATAACATAACATAACATAGGCACACTCTCCGAGTCAACTATATTTTACTGGTACAAGGTATGAGGTAATGACACTGTGTGTGTGTGTGTGTGTGTGTGTGTGTGTGTGTGTGTGTGTGTGTGTGTGCATGCACACTTATCATCTCTGATGAAATGTGAATGCAAAGAGGCAGACTCAGGATTTAGGATGGAAACACATCAGCATAGAAAACTGGGAAAAGAATTATGTTTTAATGACAATCGCGACAACACGTGTGCAATGTGTGAGAATATTTGATAGAGAGGCATAAAATAGGAGACCTCTCTAACTGGTTTACAGAGTATTCGCACAAAAAACAGCCATGGTTCTGGTTAGTGAAGTGATTGTACTTTGTACTGGTAAAGAAAAATATGAGAAGGAAAGGTGTGATGCTGGACCCTCATCTTCGTACACCAGGCAAGAAAAGAAGTAATCAGAAACTTGTAACTAATCTGGATCTTTTGGCACAAGAAGCAATTCAGCACCACTTATACAATTACCATCATAATCGAAATTGGTCTACATTAGATCAGCTGCATATGACATTGCACGAGCTCGAAGTTTTTGAAGGCAACAAACTGTCATTGCGACAGGTTCTGCAGAGGTTTTTTTCTTTTTCTTTTTTAATATAAAAATATTTCAGGTCATAAAATGTTGGTGAAACAAGAAGAAATAGTCGCATACCAATGCAGACATTAATTTCATGGACACTGTTTGGATAGATGAAACGTCATACTCTTATAAAAGGTTGGAGTGATGGCAAAGGAGAAGGTATGGCACTCCCCAAATGCAAAGGTGGCAGAATTACTCTTTTACATGCTGGTATCTACCATGGGTTTATTCATGGCTGTCAGCTGCTTTTCAGATCCAAGATAACGTCAGAGTACCATGAAGAAAGGAACTGTGAAACATTTTTAAATTTGTTGTGACTCGCCGATCTTTCAAAGTGCCACTGCACAGTTACGTGCGTCCTCTACATGTGGTGCTGTCTGCCAGCCATGCAGCAGCAGCACCACCTAAGCAGCCAGCCAGCCAGCCAGCCAGCGCCCGCTAGACTTGGACTCAGTTATGATTTGACTGTTAAAGTGTACACACGTCTTACTCTGTTTACTTGATCTGTGACTTTCATGTATTGCGTCTTCCTTGAAATATATTTGTTCAACTTGAAGTTATTACAATTGGCAACAAGGTAGTGATTTTTCTTTTCCCTCGTTGGCCCACATGTTTCCATGGCTACTTTAGAGCAACTATTGCAAGGTCTCATAGAACAGCAAACGCTTCTCACAAATGCGATTCAGGATTTCATCGCGGCATCAAATGCGGGGCGTCTCTCGTTGTTGTCTCTACCTACTTTTCCTCCTTACAACGAAAGACTGGTCTGATTACGAAAACCGTCTTCGACAGCACTTCTTGGCATTTCATGTTCCTTTCATGGATTTCACTTCAAATGTATCGGTTGTTGTCGCAACTGGCTCCTTTGAAAGATCCTGTGTCTTTGTCCTTTGCTGAAATGTGCTCACTTCTGTCCATCTATTTTCAAAAGCAAACGCATGTGGTAGCCTCTCGTGTTGCCTTTTATCGTTGTCAAAAACAACTGAATCAATCCTATCGCGCTTGGGCTGCTGAACTTCATGGCATCAGTAGAAAGTGTCAATTTGTTACTGAAGTTCACAAAGAATCCTACGCCGATTCCATGGTATGGGATGCTATTATCCGATCGGCGCCCAACAAAGTAAGGCAACGTGCCCTTCAGTTGGCAAATCCGACTCTAGATGAAGTCCTATTCATCGCTCAGTCTTTTGAAATTTCTCGCGCCGCTGGAGCGCAAATAGAGGCATGGGGCGACGTCGGGGAAATACAACCTCTGTGCGATGTTGACGAAGCGTGTGGCGTGTCCCCGCCGGCCGACGTGGCCGCAGTACGCTCCCAAGCACAGCTTCGGCCTAACCGTAAACAACCCTCTAAGAAACTGCAGCAAAACCCATGGCAACGTCCTTCATGTACGCGGTGTTTTACGAAACATTCACAAGAAGATTGTCCACAACGTTGGGCCGTGTGTCACAAATGAAAAAAAAAAAAAAGAGGGGTCATGTGTCATCCGTTTGCAAATTTGACTGCATACATGATGTTCATGAACATGACGCTAATTCTGATTCTGTGTTGTCTCTCAATGGTACTTCTTCCTTTTCAGTTATTCCTCACTGTCCAAATATTTGGTCGAGATATTCGCATGCAGGTGGATGCTGGTTCTGCTGCCACTATCATCAATTCTCAGACTATCTTCATTTGGGTTCCCCAATCCTGTCACCTGTCACTAGGCAATTACGAACTTACAATAAACAGAAGATTTCTCTTTTGGAACAATTTGATGCTGAGGTATCTCACAAATCTGTCGTTCGCACTGTTCCCATATTTGTGGTCAACCACAGTAACGTGGAGAATCTTTTTGGTTTCGATGCATTTCGCGTTTTTGGGTTCTCCATAGATGACTCTGTCAATATCGTCTCTGATGCTATTCCTTATGCTCAATTGGATTCCTTGACGACATTTTCATCCCTTTTTTCTGCTGGGTTAGGCCGAGCAAACGACTTTGAAGCTCGTATCATGCTCAAACCCACTGCTCGCCCTAAGTTTTTTCGGGCTCGGCCCATTCCTGTGGCCCTTCGTGATCAGGTCAAACGGGAGCTGGATCATATCAGCGCACACTCCACTGCAGAGTGAAAATCTCATTCTGGAAACATCCCCCAGGCTGTGGCGAAGCCATGTCTCTGCAATATCCTTTCTTTCAGGAGTGCTAGTTCTGCCACGTTCACAGGAGAGCTTCTGTAAAAGTTTGGAAGGTAGGAGACGAGATACTGGCAGAAGTAAAGCTGTGAGGACCGGGCACGAGTCGTGCTTCGGTATCTCAGATGGTAGAGCACTTGCCCGCGAAAGACAAAAGTCCCAAGTTCGAGTCTCGATCGGACACACAGTTTTAATCTGCCAGGAAGTTTCATATCAGCACACACTCTGCTGCAGAGTGAAAATCTCATTCTGGGAGCTGGATCGTCTCACTGCTTCAGGGGTCTTGCTTCCTGTCACTTCCAGTGAGTGGTCCTCTCCTGTCGTCGTTGCTAAGCCAAATGGTGATATTCGTCTCTGTGGCGATTTCAAAGCCACTGTAAATGCTCAATGCCTTAGCGACACTTACCCTATGCCTCGACCTGAAGAATTGTTCACTAAACTGCTGGAGGCCAGTATTTCTCTAAACTTGACCTGTCAGAAGCTTACCTTCAACCTCCTCTCAACACTGCTTCCCGGCAGTTTCTGGTCCTTAACACGCCTTTCGGCCTCTATCAATACCAACTATTGCCATTCGGGGTTGCCAGCACACCTGCTCTCTTTCAGCGCTTCTTGGAACAATTATTGCTCACTGTCCCTGGGTGTATAAATTACCAGGACGACATTGTTGTCACTGGCTCCACCACTGACGAACATCTTCAAAATCTCCGCACACTTTTTCATGTCTCTCAGACTGCCAGTCTTAAGTGTAATCTTCAGAACTCAAAATTTTTTCAGGCATCTATCACGTACTTGGGGTTTCAACTCTCTCGGGATGGTATTCGTCCACTTCAGCAAACTGTTGCTGCGATCGATGTCCTTCCTCACCCTTTATCTGTTAAGGAACTGCAGGCGTTCTTGGGGAAAATAGCATACTATCACAAGTTTTTACCGTCTGCTGCTTCAGTGGCTCAGCTGTTGCACTTTTCACTGGTCCGCGTCATGTGATGCGGCTTTCCAGAAATTGAAGACTATGCTGAAACAGGCCCCGTGCCTGGCTACTTATCGACCTGGCCAACATCTTGTTCTTGCCACGGACACCTCTCAATACAGGGTCGGTGCAGTCCTTGCGCACCGTTTTTCTGACGGTTCTGAACAACCCATTGCTTATGCCTCCAAAACGCTCACAGCTGCCCAACAAAAGTATTCTCAAATTGAAAAAGAAGCTTTGGCCATTATTTATGCTCTTCATAAGTTTGGTGTTTTTCTCTATGGATCCAAATTTCATCTTGTTACGTCACAAACCACTTGTTTCCTTGTTTCATCCATCAACGTCACTTCCCAACAAGGCTGCACACCGCCTCCAGCGTTGGGCCCTTTACTTGTCTCGTTTCAATTATGATATTCATTTCCGGACGACGGCTCAACATGCGAATGCTGATGCACTGTCTCGCCTTCCCATGGGTCCTGATCTGGCATTCGATAGGGACGAACGTTTGTGTTTCCACCTGAATGTTGCCGAACAGTGGGTTGTGAACGGGTTCCCCATCACCGGGGACCGGCTGGCGGCTGCTACGGGTTCTGACCCTACCCTCTCCCGGGTTTTCCGCTATATTCAGAAGGGTTGGCCAGATCATCCATCCGCTAAGACTTATGATCCGTTGCGGAACTACTACGCTTTGCATTACCGCCTCATGGCTAGGGATGGTGTTATCCTCCATTCCACCGAAAATGCTTCGCCGCATGTTGTGGTACCTGCGTCTTTGCGTGCTTCAGTCTTGCACCTCCTTCACCAAGGGCACTGGGGTGCCTCTCACACAAAATCTCTGGCGCGCTGTCATGTGTATGGCCCGGCATCGACTCTGAAATTGCACACATGGTCGCTGCCTGCAGCCCTTGTGCGTCACAGGCCGCTACCCCGAAGTCATCTTTGTCTGATAATGGTCCGCAATTTGCCTCTTCCGATTTTGGGGATTTTTGTGCCCGTCACGGCGTCATGCATGTCACGGCCCCTCCATTCCATCCACAGTCAAACGGTGAGGCTGAACGACTGGCCCGCACATTTAAGGCTCAGATGAGGAAACTCCTGACTTCTTCTGCTGATGATGCGCTTCTCCAATTTCTGGCTTCTTACCATTTCACCCCCATGGGCGACCACAGCCCAGCTGAGCTCTTACATGGCCGACAGCCCCACACACTACTTCATCTTCTGCGGCCTTCCACCTCACGGCTGTGGGTGCCTTTGCTTGGACAGTTCACCGCCGACGACCTTGTATGGGTACGGGGATATGGCAGGCGGCCAAAATGGAGTCCTGGCTGCATCTTACAACACCGTGGCCGACGCCTGTATGAAATCCAGATGGACACAGGTGTTGCAGTGTGTCATTCGGACCAGCTTCGGCCTTGTGTGCCGGCAACGCCTGTTCCGGATGCCGCTACACCACCTTCGGCTCTACCTGACGCTTGGGATACTGGAATCTCTCATTACTCACAACACAGTCCTCTCATCATCATATCGGTGCCAGCACAAGAACTGACGCCACCAGGAGACGTGCCCATGAAGGAACCAGATGACCATCATCTGCTGGAGCAACTCTACTCGTCTCCTCCTCCTACGGACGCGGACACATCGTCCATGTCTCCTGTTATAACAACAGGACTTGCCGCAACAGGCAGATTGGTGCACGGGGCCCCAGCAGATTCGACACCCACGTCTCCTGTCATCTCGACCCGTTATCATTGGGGGCACTTCCGACCGTACAGCAAGCCGCCTCCTCGAGACTTTACGGCCCGTCAAACAACACCTATGGACGTTAGCAATCTACAGGCCACCTCCATCAAGACCTGTGCAAAACATTCAAAGGGGGAAAAAATGTTGTGAGTCGCCGATCTTTCGAAGTGCCACCGCACAGTTACACGCGTCCTCTACAAGCAGCGCTGTCTGCCAGCCATCCAGCCGCACCGCCACCTAAGCCGCCAGCCAGCCAGCGGCCACTAGACTTGGACTCAGTTATGATTTGACTGTTAAAGTGTACACATGTCTTACTCTGTTTACTTGATCTATGACTTTCATGTATTGCGTCTTCCTTGAAATATATTTGTTCAACTTTAAGTTATTACAAAATTGGTTCACAAAAATGTTGCCATCAGCAATTTTTTTCTACAATGCTTCGTACCATTTAGTTTACAAGGATAAGGTTCTAATCCTGTCCTCTCAAAAGGAAGACAATATTCAGTGGTTATGGAAACACAAAAGTAACTGTGAGTGACACACTGAAAAAAGTACATTATTAGAACTCTTGTCACTTCATAAGCCACAATTCCAATGTATGTTATTTATGAGGTAGTTTATAAACACGGAGATAGAGTCATAAGACTGCCACCTTATCA
This sequence comes from Schistocerca serialis cubense, assembly GCF_023864345.2. Lineage (NCBI taxonomy): Eukaryota > Metazoa > Arthropoda > Insecta > Orthoptera > Acrididae > Schistocerca > Schistocerca serialis. The sequence goes on along the minus strand of NC_064638.1, from coordinate 356,007,138 downwards.
CTGGCACTTTAACACAACTGAACTTATCTGGATGCAGAAGAAAGAATATGTTACTCACGAAAATAAAAAAAGTTTACTGTGAGTGAAGTTGAGAACTAACTATTCAGAGCCAGGAAAATGTCAGTGAAATGGACTGGAGGACTACTGTGATGCATACAAAGTAACTGACGAAGCATGGAATAATGAAGATTTTCTCTAAGATATGGTTATGGAACTTATTACTGCTTCCAGTAGCTCAACCAGCTTGCAAAGTTCAACTGGTTTGAAATGAGCAGTATCTATCCTCTTTTGGACAATGCAGTTTGCAATCAGTGGAGGCACATACACAAAAAAAAAAAAAATTTATTCCTCTTACATAGTATACTTTATTTCTGTATGCTGTGCCTGTGTCACCTATAACCTCTAACCTGTAATGTGTCAGCTTGTGAAGCCAGTGTGAGGGTAATTTCATGTAACCAATCAAAGCAAGATATTACAGTCTGCTTTTAGCAATGATTTCTGTCTCAGTTTGCTCATTAATGTTAGCTTCACACACTGAACACAGCAAGTGGGATGAATAGTTCTGCAACTAGTTGTTGACCATCATTTTCTTGGATACATTTCGCATCACTGGGTTGTGGTAATGTTAGCAGTTCTGTCATTAGTCAGCTGTTGACAGGGCATCTCGTGTTTGCGTCATACCTCATGGCGGCCGCTGTCACACTGCTCAGGGTTTCATGTAAATAGGGGTTCTCACACTTTCAGTATTATTGTCAATCTATTAATGTACTGATTTCTTAAGGGTGGGTACTGGCATACTGTCAATACTAGAAATACTGATGAGCAGCATTGATGGCTCCAAAGATATTCTCAGTATTATTATTCTTTAAGAATCAAGTTTGCCAAATCATTAGTAATTCTTTTTATTACTATTACTGGTTTCGACAAACCTATGCTGTCATCATTGGATTGTGTGACATTATTATATGTACTTGCTTGATTCTTCAAGAATAATATAACTTTCAGATTGCCCTCCAACAACTGATGCAATGTGAAACATATATTCTCAGTATTGTCAATATGTACGGAATGTGTGACTGACTTTTGGCAGTTCGATAACATTCAAGATTCAGATGTTGGCAGAACTTCATAAATCAGCCACAAAGCATTAGTGTCCACTGTTTATGTTTTCAGTTCACCTTTGAGTATGACATCTCTCCGGTTCAGTTTTTCAAGTAGTCTTTTAACACAAAACAATTTTAATAGGACTATGCAGTAGCAGTCATATCTACCACTTTACAGTGGTCAGTGGAAGAGTCTCTATGGCACTGCTTTCTTTATTAATTAATAGGCCTTGCCGTATCTATACAATGACTGAAATTCATGTCCGCCACGCTAGCACGCACGCGCGCGCCCACACACACACACACACACACACACACACACACACACACACACACACACACACATATTACATTAATTACCTGAATATATCATTGCAGTACACATTATAATTTCTTCATGTGTTTCAATAACATTTTTGCAAATTGTTTTTGCTGATATTACACCACTAAACTTCAAGCATTCAAATGACATGCCTGTTGCCACAAATCTCAGTTACCTAATCTCTCATTGACTGCAACTCTCTCTCCCATTAACAAATTTTGCTTCTATATTTTATGTTGCATCTATATTAATAATTTGTCATAAGTTGCAGGACTCACGAAAATAGTTTATGACACATTTTGCCTCATGGCTATGATTTTAGAGAGTATATTAACATGTGAGAAGTCACTTCTTTTTTCAGCCATTCTCAGACTTATTTCCTTTTTTTTTTATTGTTTACCAGCAACAGCCAAAATAGCTGCACGACACACTTTCTTTTGGGCGTTCCGACATCCTTAACCTCACAACATTGCTGACAGCCAATGTGGCAACACTGTAGTGACAGGAGTCGGATGTCAACTATCAAGTAATTTCAATCAGACTATAGCAATTACTAGAACAATTCAGTACACTAGGCCACAGCTGATTCTTCACCTTACTGTTGTCCAATGGAAAAAAGCTCAACAGTTTAATGAATTCACCGTCAATACTGTGAACAAGATATCAAGAAAAATGATTTTTCCTGTTATGGCTTGTCTAGGTTTGTGTAAAAACCAGAATAAGTTTTTCTTTCTGCTGTTAGTAAAAATGTGATAAGCTATAGCAAGAAGAAGTAGTCCAACATCTGTGTGCACATCTTCCTTCCCCTTCAACCCTTTTACCAAAAGAAGGGCCTACTGGCTCCAAAAGCTTGCAGACTTTAATACCTTTCATTTTTGTGTTTTCCTGCTGCCGCATGTTGAGTAAATTTTTTATCTCTCAAATTAAATTATATTTTCAAAAACTGCTTATTTGTGTGCAATAAGTTTGAATAGAAAGCTGTAGTAATTATTAACTGTTTTAACACATATCTGGAATTTACAATGCTTTAATAGCTTAGTAATTTTGATTTTAATGATGGCTGTACTGCTATACATTTTCCTCATTTCACAATATATATGATCATACCATCTGTATGCCAGTCAAAAGTAACAATAAAAATGTTAAATTTCTTATGGCTGTTAATAAAAGATTTTCTTACCACCATCCATTTCTTCCCTTCTTTAGTGAAAGTTGGTGGTTTGTCTGGAACACTAACTGGAGCAGTAACTGGCCTCGTCGTCAATGACTGTGAAGGTGCTTTGAAAGGTGCTGGACCTGCTCGTAGAGCTGTATTCTTGTGTGTCTGCATGTCAGGTGTCACTCGTTTCAGGGCTGAAATTCACAATCCATACCATGAGAAATATTAATCTTTTTCCTGTGGAAATGAGTTCAAAGACATCATGTAGTAGGCTTTATGTGAAATATGCTAATCTTTTAACACAATGCATCTGTTTTCGAGATGACGGTTAGTTCTGTACAATACACTGAATGTTAAAATTTGTGTTCTTTCCTTATTAATTTCTATTACAAAATTTATCACTATCATTGTGTGACAACAATGTAGTTAACAATTACTGTGAGAAGACACAAGTAACAATTTCAATCAGTGGATTTCACTTTTCCACCCATAAATATCCTTCCAATTCATGGCCCTTCAATTTGACAGCTTTCTAGAAGATAAAAAAAATTCTTACTTTATTATTGGCCATAATAGCTGGCTCTGCCTTCATACTTCATTTCTTCATTTCATATGTGGCCTGATGCACAGCAAAACTCAATAATGCTCTTATCCTCAAAGGCACACGTCTTATGGGCTCTGGATTTTTATCTATAGTTAGACTTACTGAAGCCTTTGTGAAGCAAAGGCATTGGAATAGTGTGTTATCAATATAGTTCACTACCCTACTAATAATGGTATAGTCCTTCACTTCCCATAAAACCTCAAAAATTAAATTGATGTATGTATCTTTAACCATTATTTTGTAACTATCTATTAAATTATCAATGTAAACATAACACATTTATTAAGTCTACCTAAAATGTTATTAGAAAAAAAGTTAATAGTGCTAAACAGTATCAAATTGATGATTATTCTGAGCCACTTGATCAACCATAGGGTACACTGGTTCATGTCGTCCTTGTTTTCTGTCTAACCCTATCCTACTTCGGAACATTTCATCTGCTCAACTGAGTGCCGTATAAACAAATGGAGGATAGTGTCCATCATGTTCTGTGCTCAAATTGTGCCAACAAAATCTAAACAGTGGCATTCAATCATCACAATCAGCACCTAAAACCCACAAGGTAATGCCAGGTGAACTTCCAGTCTCCAGTTTTTAACGGTGCATTATGAATCACAATCTGGGAACCTTGCAATGCACTGCAATTATGGATATGACAGCACTCCAAATTAACTAATAGTGTATCTTTAAGAGCGGGAAGATTACTCAACAGTTAAGTAAAACTGCTATAAGCAGATGCCATTTGTGCTCCAGAGAGAATAGAAATACTTAGGTCAGATTCAATGTCGCACTTACATTGAAGTAATTTGTTTTAGAATTGTGAAAGAAATCATCCCTGACATAGCTAAGGAATCACTCTAAATTTTACTTGAAGCAGTTTAAAGAAACCACAGACATTCAAATGAGGATGACTTGACAAGAATTTGTGCTCCTTTTGGTCCTAAATATGAACTAAGCAACTTAAATCACTTCACCATTTCACTTCACTGTGCTACAGAAAACATAAATGAGATATCAACAGTTATATGATGAATTAGAAGCACCTGTTTTGTAGTCCGAAACTGTACTGTATGAGTTAGCTGCTCATTAAATACGAAGCTCAATAGGTATGAATGGTTATCTCTTGTGATCATAATTTTAGACAAGCAACAAATTAAAAAGCAGACATCTGAAGTACTTTGTTTCACTTGAGTGTATATACATTGTGAGAAAGTTCACTCAAACAAATGGGAGTGTTTCGTTTTGCCTTGAGTCCCCCCACCCAAACAGCACCTTGTACACTTTCAGGTTGAGTAACAATGTCCCTGGATCTGCCAAGCACGTAGCCAGTCGTTATTAGCCAAGTTTCTTACTTTAAGTCCTGCCTATTTTTTCTTTCATAAACACTAGGTGGTACCTATTTGTACATTCTTTCCCAAATTATTTCAAATTGGGTTTCCTTTACTGGCTATCACTGCACTTTTAGCAACAATTAAAGATTTCATATGTGGCAACTACCCATGAAGGTAGTACTTCACACTAAGAATCGAGTATTAAATAGCATGAAATAAAAATGATAACATTTTTATAAATTCTATGACTTTCTTCCAAGATCTTCTACTTAAGTAATAGTTAATAGTTCCCATTCCTTCTGTAGGTTAACAACTACTTTGGAAACCTTACTGAAGTAATGGGCACAATGGCAGAAAGAAAGCTGGAATCTACCATCTGCTCTACTTGCACCTCTACTAATAATTAATTTCTTTTATTTTACTTATTTTTTCAATTTCCGTACATTTTCTAAGTAGGTGGCAGGTGCTCCAATATTTAAAAAGCCTTAACTAAGCTTTTCCCTTATTTAAATTCATTATTTAAGGCATTATTTTTAATGTTCTGATTCCAGTGGTGAATCTAGTTTACTGGAAAATCTGTTAATCAAGAAATATGACAAACTGAACTTTTCACTGTAGTTTGACTGCAATTTTTGTGTGATCTTATATGTATTTATGACAACTCATTAGAAAGACTATGCATTCCACCACGTCAGTAATGTATTCCAATGTCTGCGAAACTAATTAACTTATAATTAACATTAAATTTAAGGAGTAACTGTATTTTCCATTGCAAATTTTGCCTCTATGCTTGACAAAGACCTTTGCCATTATACTTTTGTTGACTTAATTTTTATGCACAATATGATGTACTTCTCTAACTGATTATGCAATTAATAAAGATTTTTGTATAATTTATCATAATTTTCAATATGGTGCCTGTATTCGTAAATAGAGTATTCCCAATGCGGCTGCATAAAATGGTTTCATAAAATTCTCTAATTTCTTAGACCACCATACATTTCACACACAAAATTACTGTTAATACTCATATTCCATTCCAAGTGGTAAAATCTAACCTATCCATTTTTCAAATCATTATTTAGTTTCCGAGATCACAATACGTTCATGCATCAGTCTTTAAATAGCTGGACACCAAAATTTTCAGCCTAGACTCAGATACATCAACAGTAACATCTACGAACAACTTGGACCATAAAAGGTCTGCACTTGGGGAGTTAACACATAACACCTCTGTGTAACTTTAATGTAAGAGACTTTGTCATGTGAACAACAAGTAAAATCAATGTCGATTGTGTCTGGAACCAGCTATTACATGTCCAACACCTACGTGAGATTTCGATAAGCCAAGACTTGTCTGAGTATTGTACTGTACTGTATTTATTGGTCCTCTTGTCTACAAAGCAGCTTATGCATAAGACATTGGACAAGTCAAGTTATAAGTATACAGCTGAAAGTCATTTCTAGGCATACTTATTTAAGGTCACAATAGTACACTTTATATATTAGTATTTACATAACACACTTCAAAAATTTAAATATTCTTCAATGGCGTAAAAGCAGTTATGCTGTAAATATGACTTTAGAGACTTTCCAAAGGTATTGACTTCAGTAATAGCTTTTATGTTTTCAGGAAGGTTTTAATAAAGCTTAATGTGAAAATTACCTTTTAGGCACAGAGCTGTGCCGATTTGAGTTATATATAAGTTTCTGTTTGTCTGGTAAAGTGATCATTTATATCACAGTTTTTTTTGCAGTCTGCAGTCCTTTCCTAATATATTTATTTTAAAGAATAAAAGAGTTTCTATAATGTATACACGTGGTAATGGAGGAATATCAGATTTCTTAAAACAGAGGTTTACAAGAGTCTCCAGGTTTGCAACCAAATAAGATGCTAATGGCCCTTTTTTGTAGTTTAAAAGAGCTACTAACTGTCTTGGGAGTTTCCCCCACAAAGTGACCCCACATCTAAGACAAGAGTGAAAGTAGGCATGATATGCATTCATTACTGTTACCTCACTACAACATGATTTTAGTGAGCAAAGAGGGTTACATGTTTTTCTCAGTTCTGCATTGATTTATTCATTATGTCTATTCCATTTTACACTGCTCTCCAGCCAAAGTCCTAAGAATTTGGTTTCAGTACTGTTACCAACTAGTTTGCCATTGACAAAGACTGACGGAATAAACATGTTCTTATTAGGAGCATAGTGGTATTTTAGTGCGATAGTTATTTTACTGTTTATTACAAGCTGATTATTCTGTGCCCAGCTCCTAAGTTGTTTTGTGACCATGTTTGCCGATTGCTCTAATCTGCAAATATTATTGTTTTATGTGCATCAACATTTAAGCTTAGATCATTCACGTACAGAAGGGTCCCATTTTCTGACCCTTGGGGTACACCACATTTAATTTGTTTATAGTCAGATAAGTGTTCGGATACTGTTTTTAGTTCAACATTTGTGTGCTTGAGGTCAAAAGCTTTTGACATGTCAGTAAATACTCCTATTGATTCCTGTTTTCTGTCCATCAGGTTTAGGATGGAACTGATGCACTCGTAAATAGCAGTTGTCACTGGCGTCTTATTTCTGAATCCATGTTGTTCATTACATAGGATGTTGTTTTTATTTATAAATTTCATAAGTTTGACATACATAACTTTTTCTAATACTTTTGAAATGAGGAGGAAATTATGATGAGTCTGTAGTTATGTACATTATCTTTCTTTTTTATATACTGGAATAACTTTTGATGTTTTCAATATACCAGCGAAAGTGCCAGCCTGAAGTGAGCAGTCGCATAAGTGTGTGAGTATTTCAATTAGGTTTGATGCTCTCTTCCTTTTTTTATTGTCGCAGGTACACCATCAATGCCTGCAGGGTTTGAATTTTTTAGTCCTTTCATTGCTTTAGCTACTTCATCTCGTGAAACAGAACTGATGTAAATTGATCCTCTACATGCACTTATTTTATATTTATTTGCCTGGTTGTTCTTATGATAGTTTCATTGTAACATATTACCAGCAACACCAGTGAAATAATTGTTAAATGTGTTGGATACTTATAAGGAGTTTGTTACTTTTTTATTTTTTATGATAGTGTTATATTTTTGCAAGATTGTCTGTATTCTCCAGATTCTTTTTTATAACACTTCATATAGCCTTTGATTTATTAGCTGAATTATAAATGTATTTATCATTATGTATTATTTTGGCTGCTTTTATTACTTTTCTTAATATTTTGGAGTATTTTTTATAGTATTCATATACTTCAGGTGAGGAATTTGAGTTACATATTTCATGAAGTAGTCTTTTCTTCTGGCATGAAACCCTTATTCCCCTTGTGATCAAGCAGTTTGTTCTAGAGTTCCCCGTATGGTTACAGTTTTCAGTGGCAATGCAATTTGAAAGAAAATGGATTCATGTATCACTGAAGGTGCTGAATTTTTCCATTTATATCATTCATTTTGTACACTTATGACTAATTTTTTTTTCTGTAATAAGATGTTGAAGTAGTTTACATTATCCTGATAACTTCTACATCAGATTCTTAAAGACATGTTGTTAATAATACTGCCTTTTACTTTTATGCTTAATATTTGAGCAAGATGGTCACTAAAACCTGCATTGGAAATTTTTAGTGAAATGTTGTTAAACTCTTCTTGACTAGAAATTGATCTAGAGCTGTTCCGCATGTTTCTGTTACTCAGGTAGCAGCTATTACTTCAGCCTTTAAATTATAGGATGTTACAAGGATCAAAATGGGCTCTCTATTTCCACTAATTGTGAGGAAATCAATACTGAAGTCACCAAAGATTATCAAATCACAATCCATTTTATTTACTTTATTTAGGAATGACTCCATTTTGTTTAAGAAATGTTCGAAATTTCCAGATGATTATCGGTAAACTATAGTAATAACCAGGTTGAACTCAATAATTTTTATAGCTGGAATTTCATTATACTCCTCGACTTTTATTCTATTTAAGTCAGGTAGGGTAATAAAAATCTACATTCTCCTTTGTGTAAATTGCCACCCCACACAGCTTGCTGTTTTTCCTGCAGCAGTAAGAAGCCAAAATGAATTTGTTTATTTTCGTATTCTCTATTCATTATGGGTTAACCTAGTGCTCAGAAATGCATAACACTGAGATATCTTCAAGTTTATCTGTTAACAGTATGTTAATTTCATCAATCTTGTTACATTTAGTGTTTAAAATTGATTTTAGCATTTGTGCTCTATCTTTACATAGTGCTGACAATTTACCGTATTGACATACATACAACTAATCAGTATTCATGCAGTTCACATTTAACATTCCTATGAATGGATTGTGTATATATGACTAGCATGGATGTGTGGATTTGCCTGACGTACTTTTATCAAGTCTTCTGAACCAAAGAATGTGTTTTAGTTCGGACTGTTATTGTGCAATGTACTTTATATTCAATCATCTCAGTTACCGTCTCAAAACTCGAATGTGTGCACTGTTTACATAATTTACAGCTACTGTGTTCTGTAAATATTCTCTCTAACTTCAGACAATGATTGTGGCTGTCACTGTGGCACTGTATTATAGGAGAGTGCGGGTGTCTGCTTGTACAGAAACACCTGATGTGCAACCAAATCTGACCATCACAGTCTTTTTCATGGTAATACATGTCAAAAAAGCCATTTTACCAAGAAATCTGTGTTGTAGAATACTTGCGAGCTGATTTCTTACACTTTAAATGGCTTTCATTTTTTTCTGAAGCTTGATTTATCACTATACAAACTTTACAACACACATCTACCTTACTATTACGGGTTTTTGATTTAGCATTGATATGTTCAGCAGATGACAATGCTTTAGTTTTATGTGTTGGCACTCTCAAATATGTCACAGTTTTCAGACAGAGAAATTACAGTTTTCTTTTTGTTTCATTAAGATCCAAATATCATTATCAGTTGATGAATTAACAGCCTAGTTGGGCAGAGCACCTAAAGTGTGGTAGGTTGCACACTCGTAAATGTTTTCTCCTCACACATCATAAAATGGTAAAGCAATACCAAAAAAATTTAAAAAATATCTACAACTCTTAAGCACTACTCATTCTACTAAATGATAATGTTGCAATTCCTATTCATAATTTGAGTATTCTGGTAAAAATGTTTGAAGTGTCTGTTGAACACTAGATTTAAAATTATAGGTGATGCTAGGCTGCAACAAAGGAAATGTACTGCATACATTTAAAACCCTGTTGGTGGAACATTAAACCCAATCTTCCTTTCTTCCTTCATTCTAAACCTTGTAAACTGGGTTTAGTATTACATCAGCTTTAAAACAAGCAACTGTCATTAGACAATTTCAGCTACACAGTAAAGTAATTATGTCAAAAATCAATTTTAATTTGGGAAATTTATCCATAAAATTACTAGACTGTTTAAGCATGGTATCAGTTGTGAATACAAGCACTCCGAGAATCACAAGGCATAATAATAACAATAATAATAATAATAATAATAATAATAATAATAATAATAAGAAGAACATTCTGGTTACAGATACAGAATTTTCATTTTTTGTTCAATCATGTTTTGAAAAAGCAAAGCAAACACTGTGAGGTGACAAGAGATTTCTTCTGTGATTTGGTTCTCTTTTTAAATATGTTTATTTCACCAACAATATTACACTTATCGTACTGAATTATCGGTCTCAGTGTCACAGCAATAATCTTGCCAAGTGATTACCATACTGAACTGCATGTAATATCAACGTAGAACAACATTTTGATGGTGCATGTAGTTTCACCACACAATAACTTGCTAATATACTGACATGGCAGCAATATGATCTAAAGATGTTTGCTGGGACAGCAAAAACCAGCAATTCAATACAATAAATATTTAATAGGAACAACCTGGTGACAATTTTGATTTTCCATGCACTGCTATGAGTGAGACCTTTTATCCTATGCTATCATGCAATGAGTTGTTCAGCCTTGAAGGTTGTCCAAGTACCATAGGTGATAGAAAACACCTGCAAAATATTGTGGGTGTGATAAATCATTCTACTGCTTCTAGTTTCTATTGATAACTCTCTGTAGTTGAAGATACTGCTTTCCATGTAAGACAGCACTTGTCAGAATCATGTGATGAAGTTTCACCAGTGTGGCAGCAGCCATGAGCAAGCACAGCAGTATTCAGATGATGTTTTTCACAGCTTTTGAAATATAACTACCACAGATATTAAAACAAAACAAAAAATTATTGTATTACATCACTACCTGAGATTTCATTGTGTCAAACACAGTCATTTGCTCTAATTATGAATCACTAGAAATATAATGCACAAAATATGGAGAAGATGAAAACTCCTGAGATATAGTAGACCAAAAGAAAAAGGTAAGCCTCTTCAGGAAAAGGATACTACCTACCTGTACACTACAAAGAGTTCTGTAACAAATGTTTTTAAAACAAGCATTAATCTTTTGAACAGTTAGAAACTGACAACAAAGCAAATGAGAATATTATGTACTGCGCATCTGCAGTCTCTTCTCCGCACCAAAGAGACTTGTGCATCTCTTCCAGCAGGGTGCGTAAGGCTGGCAGCACATTCAAGTCTCACCTGCACATGTGTGTGGACCTGCAGTGGTAGGGTGGGGGCAGTAGTGTTGCACATGTGTTGCAGCTGTTAGTTGTGTTACTGTCTAGTTCTTGTGAAAGACAAGTGTAGTGGTGATGCTTACTATTGCAGAGAGCATTTTCAGTGGAAGAGGAAACTTCAAGAGGAAGAGGAAACTTTACAGAGTGTGTAAGGTGGTAATTTATATTGCATTTTCGTGCTTTGAGTTGACCGCATTGTGACGCTGTACACAATTTAATTCACAAATTTCAGACAACAGCCTCACTTCATGATGCACCACGAACTGGTAGGCCCACAGTTTTAACAGAAAGAAGCTTGATGACATTTCAGACTCTGTGTTGCGGGGCCCAACAAAATCAGTGACAAAATGATCGCAAGATGCTAAAGTCTCTTCTATGACAGCATGTTAGGCTGTATCCAAAGAACTGAGAATGTATCTGTACAAAATTATTGCCATTCAACAATTACATTGTAAGGCCCTCACAAAATGAGGAGCATATTGTGAATGATTTCAGCGATTTGTTAATTGAAGTGGAGTTGGTATATTAGATGAAACCTTTGTCACTGATGGTTCTTGGTTTCACCTATCTGGCTGCATTAATTCCCAAACTTCATGAATATCACCATCTGAGGATCCACATGTCTTAAGAGAAACACCAGTGCACCTGCAGAAAATTGGAGTGTGGGATGCCGTAATGTGAGGATGAATTATAGGCCTAATCTTTTTTGATACTACTGTCATTTCAGATGTCTATTGTTTCTGGATGATTTATCGATTTATTGCCCTGGTGAATGAAAATGAGATTGATAGTTCACTTTTCTAACAAGGCAACCCTACTGCTCATATGGCACACTAGTCCCTATGACTTTAGATGAAATCTTTGGAGGCAGAATAATTACAAAAGGTCCCTGGCCCCCGCACTCACCAGATCTGTATCTGCCTGGGTATTTCCTTTGTGGTGTGGCTAAGAGATTTGTGTATCAAAATAATCCAGAGACAATGTATGAACTGTAGACAGCAATAATTAATTATCCGCACTGGATTACATGAGAAACACTGGTAAAGGTGTTTGCAAACAAATGTAAAAGTGTTGAACTATGGCTTCAAGAAAAGAGGAAAACATTTCCTGCACCTACTGCGGCACTGGTGAGTACAGTCCATTTAATTGTAATTAATATAATTAATTTCATTGCTTTAATTGTAATAATGTTGATTTTCATCTCCCTATATAACTGCAGCCACTAACAATGAGTCCCCAGTTCCTAGCTTATACAGCTACATGAATGTGCTGTCAACCTTATGCAACCTGCAAGACAACACACACACACGGCCTCTGTGGTCTCTGGGCACTGAAGCCTGAGTGCAGTGAGCAGCAATCTTGGCTGGGATGCTCATTACAATCAGACTTCAACACATGGAGGTGACAGTGGCCATCCAAGTATGAGTTCTGAAGACATTGTCTGATGGTCTATTTTACTTTTAAATGCACCTGTCTGCCACCATGAGCCTCCTTTATCTTTATTCATGTAATTGTAATACTATTTTGGTCTTTCCAGAGTCTTAAAATAAACTTGCAGGTATTGAATAAATCTCAGGCAAAATGGAAAGATTTGTTTACAAATAAACCAAATCTGTAATTCTTTTTCTGGTGCCTTTTTCCCCGCACTGGCATATAGTTGACATGGTTATGAATGTATTTGGGATGGATATGAATGTATTTGGCATGGTTATGAACATATGTGGCATGGTTAGTTTAAGTGGTGGCAGGATGCCCTTCTATTTGCACCATGTCACCACCCCCCTCCCACCCCCACCACCCACCGTCCCCACCCCTCGGATGGAATATGTATACCCCAGCTGTCTGCAAGTACGGTTATTTATGAGAAAGTCAGGGAACAATTGGAATGGACTGCAGTCAAACAATTAATAAATTATATCAGATGTAACAAACCTATATCAGTCTTGCATTTAGAGTGATCACAAACATTTAGAGTGATCACAAACTTTGTCAATATTGAGTAAAAATAGGAGCAGAGTACATAAGAAACAAACTCATTAGGCAAAAAGGAGAATTATTTCACAAAGTGAACAACATGAGATGTTTCAAGCGTGAATAAGGCACATGAAGAAAAGACTTTCAAGCACTAAACTAAATAGAACTATTCAGCTGTCTCTTATGGATGTGGGAAGGCAGAAAAAGGAGGGAGGGAGGAAGATGAATGCTTCATTAAAGTCTTTGGAATCTCCAGATTATGCTGGCTAACACTGCTGTCAATAAATACTGAAACTTAGTACTGAAACACCATGAAGTTGGCAAGTTACAAACGTCAAACAGCCATGAAGTGTGCCACAAATGTTTTGCATTTCAGCATAATGCCACAAAGTAGGAACGAGCATAGCAACCTGCATTATGAATACGAAGAAAAAGACTACACAATTGGTTTTTTCTTCAGAAATCACATTTGAATGTCGGCTGTTTGTGAGAAGACAATGTTATGTCTCGTGTAAGGCCTACGAAGATTTACACGACTTGCACCAAGTAAGACAAATTATTTGCTCAACTGTGCACAGTCAAACAGCCGCATCACTTATGCTGAGCCAAGAAATGTGCCTCCGCCAGCAGCGAGAGAGAGAGAGAGAGAGAGAGACAGACAGTCGTGTGCTCCAAGATAACACTGCATACAACTGGTATCACGTCATATTTTCAGATGAGTACAATTCAGCAGACAGCATCATAAAGGATATATTCAGGTCCAAAGGCTCTGAGGATTCGGAATATACCCAACTAAAATCGTGATCATTATCAACATGACTATGTGAGACCATAAGGTGCCAGTGCTGTCCTGATATGCTAAGGTACAGAAGTTGTTCAGCCGTTGTTCTGACCAGCATGTTCTCCAGCTCTCTCACCAACTGTAAAAATCTGGTCACACAGTTTGCCAAGAGAATGCCACATCATCCCTTGGCTGCCACTGAGATTGACAGGCCCACAGAGTTGAAGGATCATGGATTTGCATAGCCATAACTGTCATTCGAACTTACTTTGACTTTATGCCCAGCCAGATTACAGCCACTGTTGCTGCAAGAGCTGGCGCTCTATGTAGTACATTTCTCACCCTTTATAACTCCAAATCTTTTACAAATTTAACACTAAACCCATCCTTGACATGCAATGATTCTTCTGCTGTTGAATCCAAACTTACACTGGTAGACACTTCTCCTTCTTACATGAAGCATAATACAGTCTCCTTACAAACAACCAGCAATCCAATCCAATTTCTAAATGAGAGAAACACTGCAGTATCTTTCCTTATACACAGAATGTAGAAGCTTTACTCCAAACTACAGTGTGTGGTTGTGATGAAATGCTAATAATGGCATTTTCACGCACAGAAGTACATTTACATCTACATCTACATCTACATCTACATTGATACTCCGCAAGCCACCCAACGGTGTGTGGCGGAGGGCACTTTACGTGCCACTGTCATTACCTCCCTTTCCTGTTCCAGTCGCGTATGGTTCGCGGGAAGAACGACTATCTGAAAGCCTCCGTGCGCGCTCTAATCTCTCTAATTTTACATTCGTGATCTCCTCGGGAGGTATAAGTAGGGGGAAGCAATATATTCGATACCTCATCCAGAAACGCACCCTCTCGAAACCTGGCAAGCAAGTTACACCGCGATGCAGAGCGCCTCTCTTGCAGAGTCTGCCACTTGAGTTTATTAAACATCTCCGTAACGCTATCACGGTTACCAAATAACCCGGTAACGAAACGCGCCGCTCTTCTTTGGATCTTCTCAATCTCTTCCGTCAACCCGACCTGGTACGGATCCCACACTGATGAGCAATACTCAAGTATAGGTCGAACGAGTGTTTTGTAAGCCACCTCCTTTGTTGATGGACTACATTTTCTAAGCACTCTCCCAATGAAACTCAACCTGGTACCCGCCTTACCAACAATTAATTTTATATGATCATTCCACTTCAAATTGTTCCGCACGCATACTCCCAGATATTTTACAGAAGTAACTGCTACCAGTGTTTGTTCCGCTATCATATAATCATACAATAAAGGATCCTTCTTTCTATGTATTCGCAATACATTACATTTGTCTATGTTAAGGGTCAGTTGCCACTCCCTGCACCAAGTGCCTATCCGCTGCAGATCTTCCTGCATTTCGCTACAATTTTCTAATGCTGCAACTTCTCTGTATACTACAGCATCATCCGCGAAAAGCCGCATGGAACTTCCGACACTATCTACTAAGTCATTTATATATATTGTGAAAAGCAATGGTCCCATAACACTCCCCTGTGGCACGCCAGAGGTTACTTTAACGTCTGTAGACGTCTCTCCATTGATAACAACATGCTGTGTTCTGTTTGCTAAAAATCTGACATTTGTTGCAAGTCCTCCTTGTGATGTTACTGTTTTAATAGACAGTAGTGTATTTTTCATATAAACCATTTCAGCATTTGTGTTAACTGGGTTAGGGAATGGTGGGAAGCTTAAATTGGGGTGGCCAGAGAGGAATTGGAAATGCAGTCCACCTGAATAAAAGTCTATTGTCTTAACATTATGCCACCTCACTCGGTGAAAGTATGATGTAACAAGCTTTCTTTGGAAGAGGATTAAGCACACCAGGCTGCTTGCAAGTTGTGGATGAATTGTAAAACCCAGCAATGAGTATGAACTAATACTCAGTCTGCGATCCATTGTTTTTGAAAGGTTTTCACTCATGTCAACGAAACCTGTTTAACACCCATTGAGAACCAAGCCACGAAGATAAATATCCTTCAACAGTGAATATAGGAACCTAATTATGTAGTTTGAAAGTAGATTTGTAAAAAAAATAGAGCAAGCGATAAGTAGCGCATAGTAAACTCTCCAAAAAGATGTTGGTGCAAATTCAATTACGAGGGTGTGCTGAAAAGTAATGCCTCCAAAATTTTCAAGCAAAAACTCTTAAAAGGTTTTTAAATAAAACAAATGTTATTAACATTCTTCATCTTTTTTCTTCATGGCTACATATTTGCAGCCCTCTGCCGCTAGAGGGCTCCGAATTGTAGTGTGTAACATGAGAAACGGCATGTTGTAATGGAGGTTCGAATTCAAAGAGTTTGTCTACATGGAGCAACCAATTCTTCAGTAAGACAATGCCAGACCACAAACGAGTGTTGCGACATCTGCAATAATCCGATGCCTTGGGTCACTGTCATCGATCATATTTCATAAAGTCTCAACTTAACCCCATCTGATTTTTAGCTGTTTCCAAAACTTAAAGAACACCAATGAGGACTTCACTTTGATAGTGATAAAGTGGTGCAAGCATAAGTGAGGTTGTAGCTTCCTCAAGAAAGTTAATCATTCTACAATGACAGTACCAACAAACTGGTCTCAAAATAGGTTTGGCGCCAAGGTGACTGTGTACAGAAATAAATACATAGATAATAAGAACAAAGATGCAGAATGTTAACATTTGTTTTATGGAAAAAGCTTTGAGTGTTTTCACATAAAAAAAATTCAGGTGTCACTTTTCAGCACACCCTTGTTATAATGCATAGGAACGATAGATGAGGCTCTTTTTGTATTTAATACATTCGAAGGCGCCAGCTGCATGGACACAAAAAACTGAGCTGAAACTGGTTTGGTCAAAAATGGCTCAAATGGCTCTCAGCACTATGGGACTTAACATCTGAGGTCATCAGTCCCCTAGAACTTAGAACTACTTAAACCTAACTAACCTAAGGACATCATACACATCCATGCCCAAGGCAGGATTAGAATCTGCGACCGTAGCAGTTGTGCGGTTCCAGACTGAAGCGCCTAGAACCGCTCGGCCACACCGGCCAGCGAAACTGGTTTGGGTTGCTTGTGATGAACCAAATAGGAGTTTCAAAACTAAACTTCCAATGTGTCTAAAAGAGGAAGATTACAATCGGTGTTTATTACCAATTTTTACTTATGGCAATGAGACATGGACTACCAATGCAAAAACAATTCAAAAACTGAATGCTGTCTAGCAAATGACAGAAAGATGAATGTCTGAAATTACTAGGAGTGATAAGAAAACAAACAGGTCAGGAAACACAATGGATCAGAAAATGCAATTATGACCAATAAAAATGAAACTGAGGTGGGAGGATGTGTTGCCAGGTAAACTAATTATAGAAGACCAACAATGTTTTTTGCCGGGTTGCAGGATATAAGAGGGGAACAAGATAACGAACTAATGGAATGTGGGTGGACAACATTAGAAAACATGCAGGAGCAACATGTATCAAAATACTTCAATAAAAGTTTTCCAGGTATGTGACTGCATTTTACATTGTTTCTTGCTACAATGGAGATTAAACACACCACCCCGATTAAGATCACTTGCATCAGCAGTCAAAATTTTGGTCTATAAAAACAATATGACAATGGCACCGAACACCAGGAATGGTTTACTGAAGAGGCCACCACTGCAGAAGTCTACATTTCCAGATGGATACATACAGAGAAGAATGTAATGGATGGAGAAGTTTTGATAAAGCCTTTAGAGAGCAGTGGATGTCAATCAGCTGAAAATGTTGATGAGTTATAATAACTCATGTTAAGCAAAAGCATTCACAGCTTTGACTCATACATACATGCTGCACCTACGCAGTTTCACAGTAAAAAGGCACGTAAAAATGACAAGAATAAAGTTCAGAATGAATTCTCTGCAGAATATATTTTCCATCGCTCTTTCACCATAATTAAATCATAAATCATGCTGTAGGCATCCGCAGATCCTTGCTGAGTTTGTACTTGTGAGTATGAGCACAGAAAGTGAGCAGCTGCACATATGAATTAGAAAAATGAGACTGTGCATTCTTGTTCGTCATGCATGCTGTAAACTTCTCAATCTAAACTCTAAAAGGATAAATTTAATTACTAAACTTAATAGATAAAACCACTGTCCTAACAGTAATTACATCTCTACAACTGTTATTCAGTGTGGTAGGGAAACTTAAAGTTCCCAATGTTGAAGACATTCACGTCCAGCCAGTTTAGTTGCAGCAACTAATACAAATCATTAAAAATGCATGGATGCTGTTCCTAAAGTTTGCAGCATAGTTCTAGCAGGTCCCAATGATTTATAGTGGGACAGCAATTTGGGGACTCTGAGAGTATGTTTGAATTTATGATTGCACCTAAACATATGATGCCAATAAATTAGTTTTAGCTTAGATGACATAGATCATCATTTTATGATCATCACTAAGATCACGAATGAGTGTCAAAACTCTTGTCATTCAGGAACTGTTCAAGGTTCTTGACCAAAGGATCTATTTCCGCAAAATTGCACTGCCTAAAGCCTGCAGTACTCCATCCAACTTTAACAATCGTTTGGATGCAGTCCATCCATAAGCCTTCGAAGACCACCTCCACCTCCACCCCCTTCTTCTTCTTCTTCTTCTTCTTCTTCTTTCTGAAATGTTTCTACTTATGAAGGTCATTTATAGTGTCTCTTCCAAGCCACTCTTTTTCTCCTAAAGTCTATAATTTGGCATCTCCACTCATTGCAGTCCCCTTTAATTCACATCATTCTTCACCTGCTTTCTCAATCTTGTTCATGATCTTATTGTCCAGATTCTGTCCATTCTAGGACTCTTGTTCGAAGTCTTTCAGATCACATTCTTTTGTCGTAAACCATTTAAGCCTATTACTCTCCACAGCTTCTTTTTGAGACTTGATTTGTGGGGTGTTTCATATTGTTTCATTCCTTATCCTGTTACTTCTCATCTCACTCAGGGTCCCAGAAAGCACATCTCTGTTGCTTGTATTCT
This sequence comes from Schistocerca serialis cubense, assembly GCF_023864345.2. Classification (NCBI taxonomy): domain Eukaryota; kingdom Metazoa; phylum Arthropoda; class Insecta; order Orthoptera; family Acrididae; genus Schistocerca; species Schistocerca serialis. Next base: position 355,988,176 of record NC_064638.1, on the reverse strand, counting down.
GCTCAGACCTTCCACTGTCAAGCTTTTGTATGTCCATCCTTTTAGCACGACATCTCTGGGACGACGGCCATTTACTATCGTTACAGTTGATGGTTGGAATACTGACACATTATCTGCAAATCCAGTAATGCTGCAAAATGATGGGTTGTGCATGGGGATCGTATCAACCTGTACCGCATCAAAACAGACTGAAGATGACGCAATTAAGTGTCGAAACTGGTAGTGACAAAATAAAATAAAATCATAAGGATGGCTGAAGGTGTTTTTATTTTTTCACTGTCAATGTCCAACATTCTGAGCCATTTGTCAAAACTGGCAGATAATATGATCTGTAAGCCAGGAACTTTGCTTTTGACAGATATTTTCCAGTTTCTAATAACATCCAATACACAATAACAAAATTTTGAACTATTTTCTATTCTCTCTAAAATTTCATCCTTGGTTGGTTGGTTGGTTTGGGAAAGGGGACCAAACTGCGAGGTCTTTCGTCCCACTGGGTTAGTGAAGGATAGGCAAGGAAGTTGGCCATGCACTTTCAAAGCATCCATCCCAGCATTTGCCTGAAGCGATTTAGGGAAATCATGGAAAACCTAAATCAGGATGTCTGGATGCGTGTTTGAACTGTCATCCTCCTGAATGTGATTACAGTGTGCTAACCACTGCATCAACTCACTCGCTAATTTCATCCTTGATGCTTCCTCTCTTGGTTGATTTACTTCCTGAATACTTGAAAGCATATAATTCTTTATGCTCGAGATATTTAGTGACTGTATCAAACTAAGCAATTTGCCTTTTAGGTGATACATATCGAGTATTCCAAAACTCGCTGTCAATGTCTTTTCATTTGATGTAACTACACAAAATTATGAAATAGAGGCTCTGCCTATGTATCCCTGCAATAGAAGTTAATGTGAGTCAATTCCATCAGTGCTTATTCACAAATTGGTGTGAAGGAACTTGCATGGATGTTTTTCTGTAGTTTCTGCACCAGATCCAACTTAATTTCAGTTATAAAACAGGAAATTGGTATGGCTCCAAACTACTTGCGAAGGACATCTGCTACTAAAGGTAAACATTTAGGACAGGTTTTTCACAAAATGAACTATGGTATATGCAAAAATAAAATGACATTTGTTTCTTCAGAGATGGTGGACAAACTGTTAACAAGATAGGCACTAACCTGCTGTGCAGCTGCGGGCAGACTGGACACTATTACTTGTGCAGAAACTTCCACGTGTGAATGACAAAGCTTTCAATGTTAGCATACACTAGTGCTACAACTAATTAAAGTCATAGTGCACACAGAGACTACTTACAGGCTGTTATACTTTCGCCTTTGTTGATTTCAGCAAAGAGAGCAGACCGGTCCTGTGCAGAGCTATCAAGTGATGGGGCAATGTCCCCTGTAGGCAGTGCAGGGGGTGGAGGAGGCAGGCCAGGAGGTGGGGGAGGGGGTGCTGCAGAACTCGCCTTACCACCACCCCAAACCAAGCCTGTCGTATGATGCTGTTTCACAAATTGTTGCAGCTCTGTCAATACTTGGCCCCAAGCCTTAACCCATTCAACGTGAGTCTTGTCTCTGAAACAGAATAACTTTACATGAATCATAACTTAATGGAACTTAATAGAAACATTATATCTAAATGCAAGAATATTGAAAAAAAAAAAAAAACTCAAACAAGTGTTAAAAATGTTAAATGCCTACTTCTAAAATGAGTGGTCTAAAGGCCACTAGAAAACCTATCACAAAGAGAGACTTGTGCTTCAAATCATCAACCATGATTATTATGGTAATGGTAGTGAGGATCAGCAAAAAAATGAGTGGAGGATGAAGAAAATTTTTGCTAAGAAAGGAAAATGTTCCTTTGAAAACCATAGTGGTGTGATAGAAGATATGATTCAACTGACCTCACTTCATCCAATCTGTGAAGTGGCTCGCCCAGCAACTACATAAGAAATTATAACAACACTCATATTAAAGATTAATCCATCATTTTTCATGCACATAAAGCACTGTAAAGCTGGAAAGAGACACACCAGAAAAACAAAGGAGAAGAAGGAAGAAGAAAAAAGGATGGGAAAAAGTGAATTTCTATCAGGTTTACAGCTAAGTTAACATTTACTAAACAACCTTTGGGCAGGAAAAATAAAATAGTTATCAATTTGCTCATTCAAACACACAAGAGAGTATTTAGATAAGGATAAACCACAGAAAACCATTACCATGATAGCCAGGTGGAATTTGCACAATTGTCCATTATCTTTAATTTTACTTCATCTCACTTAGTAACAGACTGCACTACCTCAAACTATAAATAGTAAAATGAAGAGGAGCATTGTTAGACATAATTACTGAGTAAAGAATAAAAAGTAATTCTCTATGATCCACTCTACAACACTGAACAAATAATTTTGTATAGCAATTTCTCTCTTTTAACAAAGGAAGGAGTGACATTTAAAATTTTTTGGCACCAACTTCTGGTATGGAATATCCTTTGCATTGACTGCACTGTAGGTACTTATTTAGTGCAATATTTACACCACATCCCACTTTTCAGCCATTTTGCTCTACAGAAATGTTGAAAGGTGTATGATTGGAATATAAACTCAGTTCTTATGAAGTCTGATACTGTGGCTGAATGGTGTGTTCTGCACATATTACAACTCTCATATCATGTTCCATTTAGTTTACCTCTTCAACAGCAGTTTATGTTGGGTTCATATGTCAAATTACTTTCTTAAAGTTTGTACAAGAGTTTGTTAGTGAGTGCAACGTTCATAAAACAAAAATTCAAGACTCTAAGCTCAAACTAGCTTCAGAGAACCAGTAAATTTTATATTAGGTGTAACGGGTGTTCTCCAGTGGAGGATGGTGGGTTGCGGGTAAGTCACAAGCAGTTCATTGCCCAGTAGCAGCATTTATTCATGTTCCGAAAGTGTTCACAGGAGGCTCATGCCCACATGAAATGAGGATTGGGGAGGTGGGTCGTCAGTGCACAAAGCAGCCAAATGTAGCCATGTCTAGCTAAGCACAGCAGTGCAGGGACCTTGCAAAGCCTGCATACTCAACCTGATGGTGGTGATGACTCAGTTACAGTGTGAGGTGGCATAGCCAGGCTCGCATTAAGTGACCCTGGGTGGCGGGTAGGTCTGGCACTAAGTGGCTCGGTTTGAACCTCAGCCTATCAATGCTATGACTGGGGTCCCTAGCAGGTGGTCCTGTCAGGCAAACAGTGGAGTCAAATCAGCCCTGTGGCAGAAGCTGAAACTACTGCGGATGCTGACTCCACGACTCATAGATGTGTCCAGCCTGGTCGGATGACCAATATTTCGACATGCCAAAGTGACTTTTTTATTGTGTGCCTTCCACAGATATCACACATGCTGCATGTTCATTTCAGTAACTGTCCGCTCGCTGACCATCTGCAGGACCTAAATGTGTGCAATGACACAATGCTCTGCCAGCTTATTGTAGTAAGTGGCTGTCTGTGGCAACAATCCTCCTGCATTTAAATATGCGGTGTTACACAGGTTCTTCTCCCTTTATAACACAAAATCAGTTTTTGGGTGTTAACTGCTTAAGGTTTTTTCGAGGAAGCTTTGTAGTTGAACAGATCCAGAAATCAAATGGAATTTATCAAGTGATTTGACTTGCACGAATCTTATTTTAGGACCTCTCATAAAATCCAAACTGATGGAATCGATGTTAGATTCTTACCAGAATTTGCCACAGAGGTAAGTTCTCTTTTAACCATAATATGCTGTAGGTCCCTTGAACAGAAAACTGTGTCTAGCAGTTGAAAGAGAACACACAATACATCTGTCGACGAGTAGGGTAGCAGAACTAATTCATAAACCTACTGTCCAAATCTTTGACAACCATCTATTGTGGTATCCTGGATTCATGAACTCAAACATAATGAGATAATTCTAACAGAAACACGTACTCCGTACCAAACAGTATGGATTTCAAAAACATCGGTTATGTGAAAACCAATTTGTACTTTTTTTTTCCCAAACAACATCCTGAATGCCAGAGCTGTGACTCACGACAGTGAGCTGGATGGGGTATTTCTTGACTTCTGTAGTAAAGCATTTGTCTCAGTACTGCACCAAAGCTTATTAGCGAAAGTAGTATTATATGGAGTTTCATATGAAATTTGAGACTGAATTGAGGACTTACTGGTACGAAAAATACAGCATGTTATCCTGGAAAGTGAGTAGTTGACAGAAGTACAGTAACTGCATGCGTTTCCCAAAAAAAAAAAAACTGTGTTGGGGCTCATACTGTTCATCTTGTATATTAATGACCTGACATGAGAGATTAATAAGTAATCTTAAGATTTCTGCAGATAATGCAGTTGTCTATAATGAAGAAGTACTACCTGGGAAAGTGGCACAAATATCCAGTCAGATCTTCATAAGATTTCAAAGTTGTGCAAAGATTGGCAACTTGCTTTACATCCCCAGAAATGTAAAACTGTGTATTTCAAAAACACAAAAATTTATGACCAGTTAGCTCTTGCAAATACCTCGATGTAACAATATGCGAGTATTTGAAATGAAATGATCACACAGGCTTAATCATAAATGAAGCAATTGTCACATTTCGGATCATTGATATGTGACACTAGGAAAATGTAGTCCACAAAGGAGATAGCCTACAAAAACACATGCGTGATTCATCCACGAATACTGTCACGGTGTTTAGGACTCATACCAAAAAGAATTAACAGGTGATAATGAAAGTATACAAAAAAGGTGACACAAATAGCTGCACATATGCTGAAAAACGAGCTAGCAGATACTTGAAGACTACATGTCAACTGATCCACAAAATCTTACTTTCAAATATTCAAGAACCAGTATTAAGAGAGGAATCTAGGAATATACTACAACCATGTAAGGAATGCTCCCATAGGGACTGCAAAGACAACAACAGACTAGCTACAGGGCATGCAGATGCATTTAAGCAGTCTCTCTTCCCTGCTGCATATATCAATGGAACTGGAGGAAACCCTAATAATATGCGGTAAAATAGGGAGAACTCACAGTCTTGCATTTTACAGTCATTTTCAGAGTATGGTTCCATGTGCCTGCATTTAACTAGAACACCCTCTGATCCTATTTTATTACTTCAGAAGAATAATGCAAAAAAATATGCTTTATTGAACCATTTCATTTAAAACTTCATAGGTATATATGACTCATAAAAGAGTAGCTAAGAAAGAATCTCCATAAAACCTCACCAATAGCACTCTTATATTTGTTAGTTTTTTTTCTTATTTTACTATTAATGGGACTAATTTCATTTATGAGAAAAATGAACTCAAACTTAAGATGTTAGCAAAGATGTAGGCTCAAAATTTTTCAATGTTCATCTACAACACAGTTTGCTTAGCTGGATAACTGCTCAATGTATCTTGAAATAGTTATACAAATAGTTTTTAAAAATTCTAATTGCATGTGTATCATCATGCTCTATCTCGAAAGTACTAAACACTTACTTTTCTCTCCATTCCTTCAGTACCCTGTTTGAATAAAATTGTGATGCATCATTCATCTCCTTGATGTATGGCGAAGGTGCTGGGCTCTGTTAACACAAAGTATTGCATATTTAAATAAAATGTATTCTAAAAAGAAATTATTTTGTTTTGTAATTCAAAACGGAAATGGTTGCCACTGAATTTTAAGGCAAATAATCAAAGCATGAAAGTCAGAAACTTTATATGGTGTCTCGTCAGGAAAATACACATTTATAATGAAAGTTTACGTACGACAGTAACCCATCCTAAAGCAGCAATACTCTCACTAACTGCACTCAGGTGGAAGAAGTGAGGAGAATCTCTGTGTTTCTCACGGTACTCCTGAATAGCCTGAATGTGAGTAGATGTTGGTTTCAGAAGCTCTATATTTTGCATCTGATTAGGTTCTTTTGACTGAGCAGCATTTGTCAAATATTGTAACTGGGCCCTGCAAAATAAAATAAAAAGTAAATCATACTGAAATGTTTGCTACAAATCTCTGTTCTACAATTTCAAAATCTGATGATACTAATTAAGTAGATCTCTGTCAACCAGTGTCAATAAAATAGATACAATTAGTATTTTTCATTTTGGGGGGATTCTTTGTTCAATACTATTATCTTTATCAGCATCAGCAGGAGAAGATGATAATTTGTAAAGTGTATTAAAAAAGGTAGTTTTATCCATTTGAGTGGAGAAGACCATGGCTGTTTTCATAAATTACTCTGTAGGAAATACCGCAATCTTCCACACTTGGGGGTGGTTGCAGTATTTCCTACAGTGTAATTTAAGACAGTAGTTTACAGGCTAGTAAAATAATTCACTTTTACAGGTGATTGTATGCTGCCCACTGTAAGCAGTATATATATTAACAATAAACTCTGGGCTAAGAACGTGTGAATTTAATTACAGTACATTTTAATGTTGGAAAGCTTTAGGAAATACGATTTGTGAAGAAAGTGACTGTACAGACAACAACAATTGCAATGCAAATGAATATTTATACTTACTGAAATGCCTGACTGACAAGGTTAGCGTGCGAGGCAACATCACCACCTATTTGCCCCGAAAGCTTCAAATAGGAAGCCAAAGCCCCTTGTATTATGTCATTATATCCTGCAACACTCATGTTGGTACGGAGGTTGAGGGCAGATTCAGCAACTTCAACTGTTTTCTCTAGGCGTGTCGTTACTTTCTCCAAACGATTTATCAGTACTTCGAATTCGGCAGAGGAGGGGCGACCGTCTGCTTCACCTGTGTAAACAGAAAAGAGAGCGTACATAAATCACTGTAAGTTTCAGAGTCCATATATTTTAAACATATACGCGACTGAGAGTTACACACTGTTAATTATTTTCTTGTTGTTCTTTTTACATTAGGTCAGCACATAGATCTTGAAAGAAATGTAATGAATTAGGCCTAGTTAAACAGGGGTCATGCAGGTCATGTCCAGAAAGTAGTGTGCTGTGATTCTTCAAACTTTCCCAGTATTGTATTGTTCACCAATCACCATGACGATGGCTAAAATCTCGGGCTAATTGCTTTTGAATTAGGCTAAGAAAGACACCTGCAATAATATGTCGTTAAATGCTGTCAGATGTGTTATGATTACTGTGGCTTGTTGGCTAACAGGTATACGTATATTCGCGTGACATCGGGCTCCGTGCAATGAACGGAGATTTGCGGTACGGATCTCGCACAGGCCGCACCTGGCAGATGTCTGACCCGAATACACACACCATGACTCACGCCGGTACTGACGTTGCGCAACGAATGATACGTCGGCTCCAGCTGTGCAAGATTTCTTCAAAGATCATAGTCAGTTTTATAAATTTCTGTTCAGTCACTTGCGTATGATGTTGCGCCAAACAAAAGCGTCGGTTTATAACGCGGAACTGTGCAGCATATAACGCTGTGCTTCGCGGGAATTTCTAATAATTATTTGACAACGTAATGATGTTGGCAGTAAACTCTTCGTTAACCTGGTGTAGCTCACATCGCGCGGTCGCATTTCTCAAACGCTACGTGATGCAGCTGGGAACGTTTTTTTTTTTTTTTTTTTAAATCTAACCGGAAATACTGAGGTACACAGAAGGCGAATAAGCATCAGAAGAGTCGCACGGGCTAATAAATATCAATGACGTGAAGTCCTCGCCATAATTCATCGTGAGATGGAGACACTGATGATCTTGCATGGACGACCACAGACAGAATATCGGTCACACGACACGAACTCTTCGGCGGGTTGGCCGCTGCGAGATCATATTCCAGCTGATTGTGAACTCATCTACCAAAGAAATACAAGGTAGAACCATAGATGATGAAAATGTGGAAAATAAGAGGAAAACGCCAGATGACGTCATAGTACGGCGCAAATAGAACACACGACACAACGGGAGGACTCACCCACGAAGAAGCTCGCAGCACGCCCACGGGCAGCCGGCGCTGTACTGACTGAACCGCGAGCGGCGCGCGCCGACGGCAGCAGGCTGCACCCGCTCGCCACTGATTCACGCACCTTACCGCGAGATATTTTAAGGCGGTGGTGAAGACTGCCGTTAGCTGTGCGCAAACGCCGTGCACACGCCCACGCGATCTCGAACGGCTCCCGGCAAGACCACACGCGATACGCATCCCTAGCCCGACAACGACAATGATACATCGATTGCTAAATTTTCCTTGTTTCACCCTTTGACTATGCTAGTCTATCTACACGGGACAGGAGGAGGAAGCAACCCGTCTTTTTCCGCATGACTTCTCCCATAGGTAAAAGAGCAACTATCCACACGTCCTTCACTGTCTTGGATTTAACGACTGCGGCGTCAGGGTACATTAGCATTTAAAGAAAGACGGGTGGCTTCCCAATATTTTCTCTTTAACGTTACCAACAAGTTGTTAATCACGATACTCCTTCATACCTGCCAACTATTCGCGATATGCGTCAATTAAAACGACAATTTCTATGGATACTGATGTAGATCAACCTCCCAATATCATTCACCATTCCAAGCGGTTAATAATTTCCGTTATTTTGGCTGCAGTATTGCCTCTCTAGCAAGAGGCATATCGATATGCGCATCGGACGATCTAGTACAATGGGAGCTCTTTAATGGTTCTGAGCACTATGGGACTTAACATCTGTGGTCATAAGTCCCCTAGAACTTAGAAATACTTAAACCTAACTAACCTAAGGACATCACACACATCCACGCCCGAGGCAGGATTCGAACCTGCGACCGTAGCGGTCACGCGGTTCCAGACTGAAGCGCCTAGAACCGCACGGCCACACCGGCCGGCGGAACTCTTTACCCGAGTGTGACTCACAATTTCCACCATACTTCTCACAACATGGACTGTGTTCATGGTACGCAGCGGAAGCGAAGATTACTAACACCGACCTGGAATGATAACTAACTGCTTTCTACATCTGATGCTTGCGGAATATTTTACGAGTTTCTTAGATAGACAGTATCAGATGAATGACGAAACATTTTTGTAGAAGGCACAGTGCAGTAGTATCCCAGCCAGTACGAGACTCAGCTAATGCTGCTGGCTGTAACAATTTCACGGAACGGACCCGAGCAGCTTACTGCATGATATAATTCTCTAGAAGGCTGCGCGCGGAGAGAGACCAGTGGGACGCTCAAGGTTTAAATTCAAGGGCTCCTCCAGGTATGAGCTGGAGATAAAAACATAAAAACAGACTTATCAGCTGCAACTACCGAAAAACAGCTACTACCAGGAACTCGCCAGAATGGGTCCTGAATGGCGTCACTGCTTGAGTGCTGGGATGCGACGGTACTTCTACGCTCGACTCATCAAGCTGGAACAGAAGTCCACAAAGATTCACATTCAATTGGGAAAGATTGATAGGAACTGACGATGTCTGTTCAGCCATAATTGCAGACGTCACAGCACTGGCAACTGTTAATACTAGAAGCTGTGATCATGCAATAAATGATCACTGCAGCGAAAATGAAAGAACATAGCTCCCCTCGACGTGATCAGAAGCGAGGCGTTATCTAGCGCTGGGCAAAACTGGGGAAAGAAATTGTCCACGATCCTTTTCCAATTATCATTCTTCTATCAGTAAAACTGATTTTGAGAAAGCAAGGAAGTCCCTGATCAAGCTAGTAAGACATGGATCCGAGCCCTGGTTCTCTCCAGCGCGACTCTACAGTCTTCTGCAGCGCCTCCTAATACGGCAAATGTGTTTAGAATGGTCACATCGCGTTGCCCGTTGGCATTTTGGGTGTTCCACCACCAACATTAGTATCGATGCATAACGCGTAATTTTTGTAATACACCATTTAAGAGTTTGCGTGATCTCTGTGTGAGTATTCCCTAAAGTGTTATCTTCTTATTGTCACTTCTACTCCCCATCTACTCCATTTACCTGTCCATTTTTACACTGTTTTTCTCTTTAATAGGCGTAGGAACTGTCTCCCACCAGCGACGTACTTAAATTCGTACTGCCTAGTACGACGTGGCTAGTTGGCTTAGGATGCCAAACTACAAACCCAAACTCCTGGGATTCAAACCTCACACGATGCTGAGTTATTTTTTCTATCACTTACCACTGATTTCACCCCTGACCATATTCTAAGCTGTACCGTTGTTCGGATTCTGCGCTAAATTGTTGGTGCACAGTATAGGTAACTGGAGTAAGAGAGCCATAATTAAAGATTAATCGTCATCAGACGTGCGACATTCGACATTCATTGCTGGATAAGTCCGCCTCTAGAATCCATATGTTACAGTCTTCCGTTTTATGCATCATGTCCGCTACTACATGTTTCCTAACACCGCCTTGCTAGGTCGTCGTCTCGGGATGTTTCTACCTGTTTGAAGCTAAACAACTGCCTGTCACCGTTGGTCTGGCTAAATGTCTCGCCCACTCCCATTTCATTTCCAACACAGTCACAAATAATTACGTATTACACTTCTGAGTGTTCCTTGTTGCACATCTTTGTTTTCCTGAGTCTCTTAGCAACACCCATACGTCTCTCCATTGCTCCCTGAGAAATCCCGATTTTTTAACGGTTTTTGCATTAAATTTCCACGCTTCAACTCCATTTATGTCAAAACCACCCATACACAATGATTCCTTTTCAGATAAATAAGTGGCTCGTTTCTTTTTCTTTTTTTTTCTTCAAATTCTGTCCATCCAGCTGTCTTCAACTGCCTTAAATGCAAAAACTCACCAACAGCTTCTGGGACTTTAATGTTGAGTTTTACTATTTTCTTATCGATATTTTTAGTCTCATTGTAATTAACTTTCATGTCTACTTTAAAATTTGCTCTATTAAGTTGTTCCGTTCGTTGGGGAAATTTATTCGCACCAGAGGCAGGCAAACAGTACTACGTCATCAGCAAAGCTAAAGAGGTTTGGTTACGTGCCATTAACACTTACTCCTCCTCCGTTTTACGAGCTTAAGGATCCGAAATCATCCTCTACGTCTGCTTCAAAGAAGAGTTTTGGTAGTATGGAATCCCTTGCTTCAGTGTTTAAAGTCTCATCGAATTTAACAGAAGTGGAGCACTAAATTGACATGGCAAGGATGATGAAATTAGATAGGAAGCACACCAGAATTTGCATGTAGCGACTTAACGCAATCATGGAGAAACGAAATCAGGACAGCAATACGGCGATTTGAGCCCACCTCGCCGCGTCTCCACACAGCATATCGCTTGATCTAGGGGCAACACCCCTGCCTTCTGACGTAAATGTGTCGGGTTCGATTCTGCGCGTTGCGTGACACATTATCAACGCGTATCAACACAACAGTCGACTGTTTTCCATGGAGTTTTTGCTTAGGTCCCTTCGGTAAGCAGCCTAGTTATGAAGTATAAATGCCACCTCGAAAAGCTGATATTTCCAAAAGGTATCTGCAACTTAAAATTTTCTTTGAACATATTTCAATAAGATTTTCTAGATAAAAGCCGTCTTCTGTCGAGTCACTGTCACACTGAAACTGCATGGCTTAAAACTTAACAGAGAGATGAAGCATCACCATGAAATAAAGTAGTCATCCCATGGCGAATTTCTTATAGGCTTATTTCTTTCCTTTGTCAGGGAATGACTCGTATGTCTTGTAACTGGACAATCTCGTAAGTATGCAGTTCTTAAACACCGACATACGAAAACAGTCAGGTAATGCCAGTTCCTCAATTAAACTGCAGTCTTCACAACAGTGGTACGCTGGGAAGATACTTGATGCTGCGGTAAACGCAATTCAGGTTCCAACGTGGGGTGTGCGCTAGTGCAATCGGCCTGTCATGCGGTACAGCCACTAGAGCTATTGCCTACATACTTTTACCGTGAAGTAGTTACTTCTTTAGCACACACGACCAGTTAAGCGCCGCTGCTGTTTCTGAAATTCGCTAAATGCGTTTACAAAATACAAAACTCTTTATTCCTTGAACAACCCTATGTAAGTCCTCACATTAATATAAAGAACAATGATCACGTTGCTGTAAACGAGAATGATACAGATTAATACACGCAATGTACCAATAAGCAGACCGGACACTGCACCTTTCTTCTACGCCTTATTCATTACTTCTTAACACGGAAATTTTACGATTTTTTCGCAGCAGCTTACTACAGTAATGAAAACTTACTCTTATGGACTTTCTGGTATTTTCCATTGTTAAAACCTACTTATTCTCCTCATCAAGACAATAAGAAACAATTTTAGTGTGTAACAGGTGTAAGATTACAGACTCTCCTATTAAGCAACTTGGAAATGGTAACTTAGAAAAGACTTCACGAATGCACTAGCTTTATAAGTAATGACTCAATACGGCGGAGACACTTTTACCTTGCAGATCTATTCGGAAAGTGAAATTTCGAAGGGTAAACCGGCGGCATATGATAAAAGTTATATCCTTTGATTCGACACCGCACCGCCTGAGAACAAAATTCCTCTGCGCAATGCATGTCACGTGCATCGCTTTTAATTAACCTACAAATAATGCAGAGCTCAGTTTCTATATACACTACCTGAAGCATCCAATGGATATGGTCGGATGTCAATGTAACTGCAAACAAGTAAACAACATCGCCGGGTGTGTAAAGGATTAGAAGTGCAATTCTCTGTGAAGGGTAGAACGGCTACCATAGTGCATAAGTGTTGGTCATGTTTAGTGTTGTTACCAGGTTCCGGTAGAATATACAGGGTGTTACAAAAAGGTACGGCCAAACTTTCAGGAAACATTCCTGACACACAAAGAAAGAAATTATGTAATGTGGGCATGTGTCCGGAAACGCTTACTTTCCATGTTAGAGCTCATTTTATTACTTCTCTTCAAATCACATTAATCATGGAATGGAAACACACAGCAACAGAACGTACCAGCGTGACTTCAAACACTTTGTTACAGGAAATGTTCAAAACGCCCTCCGTTAGCGAGGATACATGCATCCACCCTCCGTCGCATGGAATCCCTGATGCGCTGATGCAGCCCTGGAGAATGGCGTATTGTATCACAGCCGTCCACAATACGAGCACGAAGAGTCTCCACATTTGGTACCGGGGTTGCGTAGACAAGAGCTTTCAAATGCCCCCATAAATGAAAGTCAAGAGGGTTGAGGTCAGGAGAGCGTGGAGGCCATGGAATTGGTCCGCCTCTACCAATCCATCGGTCACCGAATCTGTTGTTGAGAAGCGTACGAACACTTCGACTGAAATGTGCAGGAGCTCCATCGTGCATGAACCACATGTTGTGTCGTACTTGTAAAGGCACATGTTCTAGCAGGACAGGTAGAGTATCCCGTATGAAATCATGATAACGTGCTCCTTTGAGCGTAGGTGGAAGTACATGGGGCCCAGTCAAGACATCATCAACAATGCCTGCCCAAACGTTCACAGAAAATCTGTGTTGATGACGTGATTGCACAATTGCGTGCGGATTCTCGTCAGCCCACACATGTTGATTGTGAAAATTTACAATTTGATCACGTTGGAATGAAGCCTCAACGCAAAGAGAACATTTGTACTGAAATGAGGACTGACATATTGTTGGATGAACCATTCGCAGAAGTGTACCCGTGGAGGCCAATCAGCTGCTGATAGTGCCTGCACACGCTGTACATGGTACGGAAACAACTGGTTCTCCCGTAGCACTCTCCATGCAGTTACGTGGTCAACGTTACCTTGTACAGCAGCAACTTCTCTGACGCTGATATTAGGGTTATCGTCAACTGCACGAAGAATTGCCTCGTCCATTGCAGGTGTCCTCGTCGTTCTAGGTCTTCCCCAGTCGCGAGTCATAGGCTAGAATGTTCCGTGCTCCCTAAGACTCCGATCAATTGCTTCGAACGTCTTCCCGTCGGGACACCTTCGTTCTGGAAATCTGTCTCGATACAAACGTACCGCGCCACGGCTATTGCCCTGTGCTAACCCATACATCAAATGGGCATCTGCCAACTCTGCATTTGTAAACATTGCACTGACTGCAAAACCACGTTCGTGATAAACACTAACCTGTTGATGCTACGTACTGATGTGCTTGATACTAGTACTGTAGAGCAATGAGTCGCATGTCAGCACAAGCACCGAAGTCAACTTTACCTTCCTTCAATTGGGCCAACTGGCGGTGAATCGACGCAGTACGGTACATACTGACGAAACTAAAATGAGTTCTAACATGGAAATTATGCGTTTCCGGACACATGTCCACATAACAGCTTTTCTTTATTTGTGTGTGAGGAATGTTTCCTGAAAGTTTGGCCGTACCTTTTTGTAACACCCTGTATAAGGGGCGTGAACAGCGTTAGATGTTATCACTGTCAAGGACACGGAGATGCCGCGTACTCGTGTTAGTGTGGTATCAGCACCTGACGCACTTTGAAAGAGACCTCACTGCAGGTTTTCATTTGGCCGGCTGGCAGAACTGTGCAACATCCACGTTTGTGGGGCATTCAGATAAGGCAATAGCCCGATGTTGGACTGCAAGGGAACCTGATGTCAGGCACACACATTGTCATGTTTCTGGTTGATCAAGTTTGACCATTACGAGGGACGATCGCCGTATTGGGCACCAAGCACATCGTAGTGACCCCTTCACTTCTGCGCCTGGCAAGTAATGGACTCCCTGCAACATTGGTCGGGGCTAGCAAAGCCATACTAAGGGAATTAATGTCGCATGTGTAGGCTGCCACTAATACCACGATACAAACGGCTGCTTTTGAAGTGAGATTTTGACCGGGAAGCACGAAATAGTGAATGGTGTCGCAATGTGTTCAGCGATGAAAAGCGGTTCTGTACTACTGCGGATGACTATCGTCGGCGAACATACAGCAACCTAGAGAGAGGTGCCGTTCTTCCAGTGTTTTGGAATGGCAAAGCGGTGCGGGGAACCATCAGGCAAGACTCGAGTCATGGCTGGTAGTGAGAGTCATGGCTGGTAGTGACTGAGGGGACTTTGACGGCACAGCGATACGTTACGTTACGGTACGCCACGGACATCCTGCATCCTCATGTGTTTCCTCCCACGCGACAGAATCGTAGTGCCATTTTTTAGCAGGACAATGATTTTCCACACGCGGTAAGGAACTATGAACTGTCTGCATGGTGATGAGGCACTCCCAGGCCAGATCTGTATCCGACAGAACATGTGTGGGACCAATTGTAACGCCAACTCCGTCCCAGTGCCAGAATCAAGGACGAGGTACAAAAGTTGTGGGCCAGCTTGCCTAAAGAGACGATAACGATAATAATAATAATAATAATAATTTCCTGTGTATCAATGGCTTGGTGCAAGTCTTTCAGTTGGACGCCACTTACGGGACCTGCATGTCCCTAACTTACCCCTGTTATCCAATCGGGGAAAGGAGGCCTACTGTTAACATGGAATCCAAACCATCTGTCCTTTCTGTCGACTCCTCACAAAAAGAGATGATACAACGGTTTCCCAAATGAACCAGTGCAGACATTTAGGTCAGGGGGAGTGCAACTTCATACTGACAAGTTGGATCATACTGCCAAGTTCTTAGTAAATTTGACTCTATTTTGTAATAACTGAAGTAACATCACGTACCCTTCAAATTTTGAAGTTTCTTTTCTCTTCCTCCTCCCCTTTCGGGTGTTTAACTTTTCGCGGTAGGCAACGTAACTGTAGTTACAAGGTAC
Organism: Schistocerca serialis cubense; assembly: GCF_023864345.2. Classification (NCBI taxonomy): domain Eukaryota; kingdom Metazoa; phylum Arthropoda; class Insecta; order Orthoptera; family Acrididae; genus Schistocerca; species Schistocerca serialis. The sequence goes on along the minus strand of NC_064638.1, from coordinate 355,972,515 downwards.
CTCTGGCGGCGGAAAATTTGTTCGCGGCTATTTGCGTTTCTCATACAAATTGCAGCGATTGTAAAAATCTATTTGTAATAGCATATTTTTTGTAATGAGTCACTATATTGTCGGAAATGAGCTCGCTGGCAGTGAAGTGCGAGTTCGGTTTTACACTAACGGGGAAACAAATCGGGCGTCAGCGGATTATTTCTGTATTCGTCTGCAGTGATCTGGATAAAGCTCGGAAGAGTAAATAACTCAGAACGGGCTGTGCACGAAATGCATCCGGCTCCTCGCGCTACTGTCTCCGTGGTGAATTTGGCAGAACTTTCAATGTAAAAACGTGGCAAGGTTGGGTTTCCTATCACTTCCATATTGGTTCGATCGATATCTTATCAAAACACGTAGTCATAACTTGGAATTGTTTTTTAATGTTTGGATACATGTGAGATTTTGGATTAAGTTCTGATCTCAAATTATGAACAAAGAATCACAGAAGTTGTCAAAGATGTCACAACCGCTATATCATTCTTCATCACGTACGAGTTCATTTCTATTCATTTATTTTCTTCAAACACCTAAGACGTCCAATCACGAATTCAGGCGCCTCTTGGATCGTAATATCCCATAATCACGAAGACGGAAAAATTAACAGAATTTTTGAGTCAAATAAAAGCGTACAGGTAACTGTTCTTCCACCGCACTATTTATGGGAAATACAGAAAGAAGGAACTCATTCTGTAGCTACTCAACAACAATTTGTAAATTCGGTAAATATGGGTATTATGTAGTACACTCATGAATATCCTGATAACAGTTTGTGTAGGAAAAAAACAAAAAAACACTTTCTTTGTAGCATTTAATTTTACACGGATCGCTTGTGTTCTGAATATTAATAGTTAAATGTGAGCAGCAGATAATCATGCTAGAAGAATGGGAGATGAACTGAATTAATTTCATCTGCAAATCACGGAGAACTGCACAGCAGAAAATGTTATTCTTTGTTTACAAACCACTTAAAATAAACTAGTTCGTTCACAGATAACTGGTAAACTAATCTTTTCATAATCCTTGCAAGACCAGTATTCTAGGGAGCACTAGTGTATTCCTCAGTTGACATTTTCGGAGTTCACTGTCTTAATGAAAAATGTGCTCGAGGTAGGCCACTGTATTGAAACTTTAAATACCTTCTCTACAGCGCTTTTGTTACTGTTGTTAGTATCCCACGGGACATAGCAAATGGTTAAACAAACGGTCCTATCACGATAGTAATAGCCTGTTAAAATATTAGAAGAGTCCATCTTTGGATACCACATGTCCTCTTGCGCGCTCCAGTAGACTTGTCAACTGTAGCTACCGAAGTACGATCATATTTCGTCGGGACGCTCGCAGCGTGCCAAGTGAAATGGAAAAATAACAGCCTGATGGCGAAACGCGCGGAGGTTCTTAAAAGTGACGTAAGGGCGCCACTCGCCACTGCTGGCTGTGATCCCGGCGACGCCGGAGGCAGCAGCTCTGCTGGCGGGACCGGCGACCGATGGTCGCACACAAAGCAGGGCCCCGAACAGCCCTCTAGGGGTTTCCATACATGGCCTAATGCAGTGATTCCCAACTTTCTGAGGCCGCTCATACTTGAGTGCAATCAGATATTAGCTGGTGCACACCCCCCCCCCCCCTAAACATTATCAACATTAGCGTCAAAATAAACTTTAAGACAAAAAATAAATTTCTCTGAACACTTTTATTTTTGAAATGACGAAAGGTAAATGGCATTCAGTAGTTATACGTGTCTTAGTAGCCCATGATTAGTAGCTAATGATTCAATGAGATAATTGGCGCTGATTCATTCTAAAAAGTTTTTTTAACACAGTGCTGTAGGAATTTTCGGTGAACAGCGAGCACTACCTGCAACTCTTTCCCACAAAAGAAAGTTATCTATCACACTAAGCGCAGACACTTGTCACAAAACATGCTTCCTCTCCCTAGCAGCACTTCCTTCACCCACATTCAGCACCCCCGTTTAACATCGACGAAGTTACAACGTGTGCACTATATGTTTGTGAATCACTTGACTGCTGGAATCCTTCCTTCAGAAATCGCAGAAATTGGAAGATTTCCGGCTATCAATATTTTGTCTTTGACTAATGTCACTGTCTGTGTGTAGCGTGTGGACTGTGTGTGTGAGGAAGATGTTTATACATTTGCTTTACAAGCTTGAACCTCCACCACAGTGTGTCAGGCATTAATGCTAGGATTTGAAAGAAAAAAAAGTAATTATTGGTAACTTATGTAAACGGTAACACATTCTTACAAAACAGTGATAACAGTAATGGTCTTTTAAAAAATTTCATTTCGTGACTGAAACACAATAAATGGAATCCTTTTGTTTTTATCCCTCAGATAATTTCATAGGTTGCGAACCCTTGGTCTAATGGGACTCGAAGCGCATATTGCGCTGCTGGGATATGCAAGGTCCTGTGGTTTGTTGATGGCGATTAAGCATGCATAGACAGCATTTACAACTGCCATTGTTGCAAATTTTCACCATTTGATACTTGATGGGGAGGGGAGAACAGCTTATAAGCGTACGTATCAGGTGTCGCAGTTATTCATTCAAATTAATACCGGGGACTGAGAACGGGGGAGTGCGTTTGGAGTACAGTACCACCACACGGTCGCTGGTTTATGATGTTAGAGCCTCTGTCCTAGCCTCAGACTAGCGAACGACAACGTGCAGCATACAATGTGCAAGTTTCTACAGAACAAAATCCATTAACCACAAAAGCCTGTGTTCATCTAGAACGGTTCAACGTCGTGCTATGCAAATAGGCCATGAGTTATTTGACCCCCATGATCTCCTTCCTGTCTCAACAGACAACGATATTTCGCATTCCTCGACAGCAAGTTACCGAACCCAAACGTGCTGCAGTATATGTCTCTGTATACCAGATGAGTAACGTAGTTCCGATAAGGCAATGTGGTGTTGCAAGAGCCGTCTGGCAGCCACGTTCGGGAACCCATAGATGGGGTAAGGTGGCGCCACGGGTTGGGCGCCGCGGTTACCCGACGCCTCTTGTCTCGATTTCATCACTGTGAACATACAAGGTAGTTCGTATATCAAACCATAACTGGATCAGAAGAGGACTCCACCACAGTAATTTCTATCGTACTACTGCCGTTCGGTATACACCAAGAGTCTTTAGAACGTGCAGTCAGCATCTTGTTCTACACACAGTGATGTCAGTTGGTCGCACATTCGAGCAGCTCATGTAATACAACAGTTGCCTGTATCATATTAAACGACTGTCTCTGGTAGTTTTTCAAACTAATTTACCTCGGCTAACACAAAACTATGGCGGACCGGGATTGTAACCAGAATTTCTTGCTTTCCTGTGGTCTAATGGATAAGGCATCGGTCTCCTAAAACTGGGAGTGTGGGTTTGAGTCCCACCAGGAGTACGAAAATTTTTAATTTGAAAACAGATATGATCTGAAAGCACTCTTCGTAACTAACGCATTCGACTGCTTGCAAGTTTAATAAAGGTTCGAGCAGCCGCCTTAATCATTAGGCTAGCTGAGCGTGCCTGCAGACCTGGTTCAAAATCTCAGTGTCAGTGCTGTGAATGTTCCGTGGCATCACAATCTGCGCTCTAATTTGTGTGTGTGTGTGTGTGTGTGTGTGTGTGTGTGTGTGTGTGTGTGTGTGTGTGTGTGTGTAGGGGTATGACTTCTCAACCTCCCGTGTTAGAGAGATCCAACAGTTTTGGAATAAAATGTATATAGGGACGCTCTCAACGGATCAGGCCCAGTGGTGTGCCAAAAATGCTATGGACGTGACACATGGAATGGAATGTGAGTACAGCCGGCGCAATGAATAATGGTAACAATTTCACAATTCCATTTCTTTTCCTATATGCTCGCTTATTTCGCATTTCAGTGTTACAGCTGTAATAGTTTGGCATGTTATCAAGGGAAAACTGACAGAAGAAGCGATGATGATGGTTGTGATGGTTTGTGGAGGCGCTCAACATCGTTGTCATCAGTGCCCATACAAGTTCCAAATCTTTCCATTTCCAGTCTCGGGACTTCCCGAATGATGAGGAGATGATGATGACAACACAAACACCCAGTCGGCGGAGAAAATCCCCGATCCGGCCGGGAATCGAGCCCGGGACCCAGTGATCCAGAGTCAACAACGCTAACCACTAGTCCACGAGCTGCGGACATTGAAGAAATGACGAGATACTACAGCACACTAATCTTGCTTCCTTTTTTATCCTGCTCCGCACTTTTTTCCCCTTTCTTTTGCTTTTTGTCTTGTACTGAGATCAAATCAACGCCTGCTTACGAAAGAACGGAGCTACAGACAGGGATACGTTAAGCTAAAAAATTGTGACCATCATACACTTCCTTATTTCTTACACATCTTGAAAGTTGTATAAACTATAGACCAACAAGATGATTCGGGAAACATACTAATTATTAAACTGGATATTACTACAGGTCACGTACTTACAAGCATAACGGTAGTCCTCCTAACAAAGTATAAGCTGCCCATAATACATATAATAAATTTTATGTGGACACAAATACACCAACAGTTGTAATACATTCCCAACGCTACTGGCCATATCACTGTGTTTCAGGAGACGTGCTTTGTGAGACATATAATCGAAGTGCCGGCAGTCAGCATCTGAACAGCAGTTGAAATATACTATGTTCCCAGAATTCTTCTTTTTTCATTTCTTATTGTTCGTTTTCTCGTCAAACATTTAGAGGCTTCACAACGAATAACCCGGAAAGCATAAAACAAGTTTTATCGTATATTAATTCATCGTTTTTCAAATTGTAGTAAATGACATTTGACGATTTACTGTTTGGCTGCAGGTTAAATACTTTAGTATGGTGATGAGGGAGCTGTGCGACTGCAGCGTAACGCACACTTATAAACGTACGCGACTGTTCTCGGGAAGATTTAGTTTACAATGCGCGGATAGATAATCTGATGATGCAACAACAAACATGGAGGCACACAGAGCGTTTTAAAATTACGTTGTAAGAGTGTAGTGCACTGGCGACGCACCAATACAGCCTCTCTAGCGCTGCATGCAGTCGGCAGCGATACTCACGTCTTGAACCATTGCCGTTCTTTTTTGCCAGGTAAGGTTTCGGACCAAAGTGTCTTCTGGGAAACTCTGCCATTTTGACAAATTAATTCCTCACTATGCCATTGGAAAGTAGATCACTAAATGGACAGCCGTTAACGACACCAGAACCAGGAAAACGTCTCTGGACTTAAAAGGTCGGAAATTAAACGTCATTATCCACTTGAAACGATAAGATACTGTTTCTCATGCCAGTACTTATCAGTTATTTGGGATTCGCCGTCTCTTCTCTTGACCTTCAGCTCTTAGCCCCTAACCGGCAATAAACAGAACGAACGACGACTATGACCATTGTTCCCCGACTGGCGCTTCGATTATTTTGCGCCAGAAGTATGTACTCGCCCAGTGCAGGAGTCGTTAACGACTCCTTTGATATGTAGTTTCAGTTTCTGTGCCATAAAACTTACAAACATCTGCGAGTCAGTTTAGCTGCACAGATGTTCACCACGATATACTAACTATGGCTCCCATTTCTCTAGTCTAGAGTGGCACTACCTGAGGGCGGTGAAGCTTGCTGCATTCTTCTCCGCTACGCCAATTCTAAAAAAAGTTGGTGGTTTGAGAAGGGTTATTTGTTTCACTAAATTTCAGAGCACAGATTAAAATCCAAGCAAAATATCACACACACACACACACACACACACACACACACACACACGCACGCACGCACGCACGAAGGCCCGGGGGTGGGGGGTAAACCGGGATATCTGTCCCGGGCGGCAATTGCAATTTCAGGGGGCGCCAAATTCATATTCTTGAAGGAAAAAAACCTTGTTTCACAAAGCGCCCAACATCCAGCGCACACTGGTCTATCGATTATTCATATGATTTTGAAACGCGTCCAGCTGGTTTTTGAATATTTTTTAGTAAATTCTAAGTTGATTTCTGAACGAGTCGTAAGTTGGTTTTTGAATGCGTTCATAGTGTACAGTCATAAGTTGAGTGGTGCATGTGATGTGATGTGATGTGATGTGATGTGATGTGTCAGCCAGGGGAAGCCCCGTCGCATCTAGAAGTAAAATACTTTCCCGCATGGAACGGGACTATAGGAAATGAGTAGAATAAACCCAAACGGACAAATGCCAATCGCTGTTTTTTATGTGGTTGATTGGGTGTGATAATGATCAGCATTGTTATAATTACTAGCGAAGTCCACAGATTCGGAATACCAGAGTGGAAAAAAACGACTAACAGGAATAACAGGTATGAAAGATTACATATTATCTTCTCGGTGTATCCAAGAAAATGAAATTTTGACAGAAAATGTTTGCCAGAATAAACGCGGCATAACTGAATCTATGATTCTGGCAGCGTTAGAGAAGTTAACTGGGGGAAAAAGTTTTCACAATGACAGGAACAGTTATAGAATTAGTGACGACAAGATTGACTGTTAGAACGAATGAGGAGAAGAAACGGGGACATCACACAAATTATATGGTAGAATATGACGATTCCAAATTTATATAAAAATTTCATACTAACACTTTTCGATTTCATGCTTGAGAAACTAGGGCGTTTGAATGAAACGTGAAACTATTTCCTAACATAAAACTTTTTGCTTGTAGTAGGCCCAACATGCATTTGATATTGGTATTTCGTGAATTATGTTGTTTCGTGTTATTTATGTAAATGAGATACATAAAAATGACCATTTGTGCCAAAACAGATTCGCTTACTTGGCTTGTGTTACAACTGGTGCAATATTTGAAAGGCTTATTCCGTTTTATTTAGCAGACAGTGACAAAATAGACGTAAACAAATCGAGAAACCTCACCATTATTGGATACTATTCGCATCATCAGATTTTTCAATATTATACAACGACATTTTGATTTATCAAGTAACAAAACGTTCGATGAACTTTGATGAAGTAATAGATTCTTTCGCAGAAAGAAAAGCACGCCGTGTAGCAAGATTAGAGAGAAAAACATGCTGGGACCGAAGGGTTGAAGAAATGTGTACTGTCTTGCTTGACTCTTGTCTTTACAGGTTTTATTTTCTCTGTACTTAATTTTATGTCGCACAAAAGAGAAAGGCAATAAAGAGTGCAAATTTTCAGAAGAGTTCTTATTCTCTCGGTCACAAATAATCCCACCCAGTATCAATTGTGAGCTTTCTCCCCCCCCCCCCCCCCCCCCTCCTAAAGGGGGATAGTATATCAAACCGGCCTACCCGACTGGGAGTAGGAGAGGCACCACAGGACATTTTGATTTCCACTGTCCTTAATATAGATTTGAAGGCTTGCATTACAAAAACATAGATGTTTGAATTCCACAGAGCGAAATAGAGTGACGTACGATAGAAGAATGCTGTGAGAACAGGAGTGACACTTCGCTTTGGGACACGTAAGACCGAAAAACATTCTTACATTTCCTCTAAAGCATATGTATTATATGTCAAACCGTTTAGAAAGATGTGCGCTACAAAATGAAGATATGTTTGAAAAATCTGTTTTCCTAAATTTTTGGCATTGTATCACACACACACACACACACACACACACACACACACACACACACACATAGCGTTTCGTTTCTAAATACATGGATATGTCTTCCAGACTTCACTACGAAAACCTCTAATAGCTCAATTACTTTTTTTATTGTCAAAACCTACAATCAGCATTAGTTGTTTGCCGCTTCTGCATTCCACAGAAATTACATTTCTCTTTATTCGTCAAACTGTTCACCCTCGCCACATTCTGTGAAAGATCTTTCACGGTTCAGATAAGTGAACTATGTTGTTTGTACACAATAGTCGACAATGTCGGTCAAACCACAGTGAGGCACTGGTAGAGAAACATCAAAATTTGCGTCTCCATTGAATCAACCGATATTTCAAACGGTTTTGTATGTACATAACAAAACTCTACATAGCTCCATAATTTCCATGTTGAACGAAGCAACAGCAAACATATAATTCACCCGCTATACCACTGTCTCTATATACTATCAATGTCAAACGTACTATCATCAGCGCATCGGCTTTTTACGTCGAGGTTACAGCGTCAGTGCGTGTAAAGTCCTCTGTAGTGAAAGCTGACTGCGACGACGGGCAAGTGGCGATGGCAATGGCAATGAAACGTTAACCCGAAAATAATAACTAGTACCGATCGTCAAGTGGTGAACAGAAGAAGAACTGTAACAGTTTTACAAATGAACCAATGCATCTCTGCACCTATGCAGAATCGCACAGGATGAACAAAACAATAACGGCCAACAGAGCTATTATCTCCACACACGTCATGAGAACTGTCACGAAACCTGATCAGACGAGTGGGACGTGTTAATCACTTATCGATCTGGATTCATAAAAGGCAGAAACTCTGTGTCAGGACTTCCTAATGAGGGAACAGAAACCCAGCAACAGTTCTAATCGGGAAGAAACCGCGAATCAAACGCCGGTACTCATTTTCAATTTATTCACACGCCGTGCATCAATAGCGCATAAATTGCTTCCCCGCGCGGAAATATGCCGAATTTGTGAACTACATACTGCCGGCTACAAAGCGTTGTTCATATAAATATATGGTACGAACTAGCTCATGATAGCTACGGCTATGAAATAAATGGAACAGTTATCATTAATTCTATTGCTTGATGCTGCAAGTGCTACATCGTTAATCCATATCAAATGTTGGTATAAATACACATAATAATAATAGGTATTGTAGATACTGAACTTGTTAATACACAGTCTATACATTAAGTTGTAAGCTGAACATTCCTTCATCTGTGGTTGGAGTTTGACCTATAGTAGCAAAAATTTCAGTCTTCAACAAGATATACAGGATGGAAAATTATGAAATGCAGTGGGCCTGGAAGATTTAATTCTTAGGGAAGAGAAACCATTCTCTGAACTGGTGACAGTCACGATATTTTGTCCAGGCAGGACAAATACAGCATATACTGAACAGAAAGGGGTGGGGGAGGGGGAACAGGAGAAAATATCATATACTTTTTTTCTAAAGTGAATCACTTCACAGCACTGGCAACTGGACCCACTGTAAATGCTGTAAATTTTGTATGCAGACTGTGTGGTACGTAAAATATTGTTATTCATTGAAATATTGAACTTTGATTCTAGAGACACAGAAGTTTCACCAGGTACTCTATTTAGGAAATGATACTATTTAGTTTGCAACAGATGAAATGTTGAATAGCTTTAGCTGCTGCATATGAAAAACGTAATAAGAAAGCTGACTGCAGCATTAAGAGTGGTTTAATGCTTTTATTGCGTATCAACCGTTGTAGATGAACTGCAAAACGAAAAACAAATAAAATTTAGACTGGCTATAGCAAGAAAAGAGTTCTGAAGATGAGAAATTTGCCACAATCGAATACAGACTTAAATGATAGAAGACTTTTCTGGAGGTATTTGTATGGAGTGGCGCATCTATGGAACCGAAACGTGGTTAATAAAGTTTCAGACAAGAAGAGAATGAACGCTTTTGAAATGTGATGCTACAGAAGAATGCTAACGATTAGATAGGTAGATGGATAGATTGGGTAACTAATGAAGAGGTACTGACTGGAATTGGGGAGACAAGAAATTTGTGGCACTTGAAGCAGATTAGAAGGATGTAGGTTGCAGCACTTAGTAGATCATGAGGCTTGCACAGTACACAGTAGCGTGGTGAGCTGCACCTAGCAGTCTTGGACTGAAGATGACTACGACGACAAAAACTACTACTACTACTACTACTACTACTACTAGTAGTACTAGAACAATAATAATAATAATAATAATAATAATAATAAAGGGACCCGAATGAGAAAAGTTTACATATAAACCTGAATGTGAGATGGTCATAACCTCCAACTCGCTATCAGAATGGTAAACAGACGATGAGGTGCCTTCTACATGAAAACGTTAAAATGAGGCAAGAAATCAGTACATGAATGCCATAACAACAGCAGATTTGTCCTCAGAGAGAATACGTCATTCCGTGGAAACAAAAGCGACATTCCAAAAGTGACAGTAAGTGAGCAACTCTCCTTCCTGTGGCATACCTCTACTTGCTTTGTAGAGCACACTGCTGGTAGTCTAGAAGTTTCGAACATGATTCATAACATACAAAATTAAAAATTAACAGTATTGAATACTTTCCCGTGGAACAAACGCAGAAAATATGAACAAAGTTTCAGACTGCAGAAAATAGTCTCAAGAAAAATAATCAAAATAGTAATCGCGTTCATTGGAAAAATATGTACATGTTTAAGACTTAAACTGCACCACGTCAGTAGATTGACAAGTCAATTACACACACAAAACGACCTACATAATTACTGCGTAAATTGTTTTAGCCATGGACGTAGCACAAGGCCTGGACAGAATTTCTATTTACCAATGAAGAATAAACATCAAATCTGTCAAGGAATAGAATTGCAGAATATATTTCTTTAGGAGATTACTAAAACAAAACTTATTTGAAATGGAATACGTTTTGCTAGGTGGGGGTCTACTTAGGTAACAGAGTATGGGTTTCTCAAAAAATGTAACACAAGTAAATAATAATAATAATAATAAAACTTGCCATCGACTGCCTTTTTTGAGAACTCCTAGCTTCTGCATTTTTCCTTCCTTCAGTACTCAAGGCGAGATTGCTCCCGCGCTCACGATATGTTTCACCAGCTTTGCTTACTAGGCAAGGTAAACTTTCGCCATGGGACAACACAGAGCATATTCTCTGAACTGCAATGTTCTCCTTTAAACAGCAATATGTTTCGTATTACATGCGTAACCTCGAATAAAATATTTATTTTCCTGCAGAACTTCACACCAAACCTCTGCGTTGGTCAACACTACCGTCTTATCCTTTTACTGACTCAAGATCTCACTTATCACGGATGACAGATTTTTTATAGAAGCAAATGGGAAGTGGGATACACAAGATGGAAACCAAATATTATCGTCATAGTATTGAACAGTATAACACCAGCCTAATACAACTACTAAATAATCTCATTCTGGAACTTATTTTCAAGAATGTATCAATCAACGAACCAGTATTGTACGCAATGGATAAATCGATACAGGTTGCATTGTTTTAAACACATTGGCCTTGTGTTCGGTAGGATAGAGGCCCTGACCTCGATCGGCCATAATGATTTAAGTTTTCTATGGTTTCCTCGTAACACCTGGGGCAAATGCCGGGATGGATCACCATGGAAGGTCGCGTCCGACTACCTGTTGCACCCTCATCACAATAGATGACAACTACTACTACTACTACTACTACTACTACTACTACTATTACTACGACGGCGGCGGCGGCGGCGGCGGCGGCGGCAACTGCTTGCATACAAAATGCTGATGAATATTCCAGATTGCAGAGGAGGTACTTCGGCAGATGTATATACTGATGAGCCAAAACATTATAACCACTGCACACTATGACGTTGGAAGCCGCCTGGGGGCGTTGCGGGGACGTGACGCGGTAACAAAAGTATGTAAAACGGAAATGAGCGTTTGGCGTCTTTGGCCGGGAGGCCCCTGGCGGGGCAGGTCCGGCCGCCTTGGTGCAGGTACATTCGACGCCACATTGGGCGACCTGCACGCCAGAAGGGGATCAAATGATGAAGAAGACAACATAACACCCAGTCCCTGAGCGGAGAAAATCATCGACCCAGCTGGGAATCGAACCCGGGCCCCTTAGGACGGCATTCCGTCACGCTGACTATTCAGCTATCGGGGAGGACACAAAAGTATGTAAGCAGAGCAGACACGGAAGGGGGTTCACCCTAACCAAGATATGGGCTGCAAATGGGGAAATCCATTGAGATAAGCGACTTTGACAAAGGGCAGATTATTATTATGCAGAGCCAGTGAACGACTATCTTGAAAACGGCGAAGCTGGTCGCATGTTCACGTACTATGTCGTGAATATCTACGGAGAGAGTTAGAAAGACAGTGAAACTACCATTAGGGGCTAACTCTTCACAGATCGCGCGGTTCGGAAGCTTGTCTGCTCTGTAAAGAACGATAGATGGTGATCTGAGACATCTCTGCCGAAAGAGCACAATGCTGGTGCACGCGCAAATGTTTCAGAGCAACACCGGAAAATGGAGCTCCGCAGTAGACCACCCGTAAGTATTCACTTGTTGATCCAACTACATCGTCAAGTGTGATTGCAGTGGGCAAGGGACCATCGGGATTCGGCCGTAGAACAATGGAAAGTGTCTGCTCTTTGGGCCAATCACATTTTTGCTACACTAGGTCGATGGTCGTCTCGACAATCGCCGTCATCGAGGTGAACGGCGGCTCGAAACGTGCAGCGCGCCACAAATGGCTCTTTGCACTACGGGATTTAACATCTGTGGTCATCAGTCCCCTAGAACTTAGAATTACTTAAACCTAACTAATCTAAGGACATCACACCCATCCATGCCCGAGGCACGATTCGAACCTGGGACCGTAGTGGTCGCGCGGTTCCAGACTGAAGCGCCTAGAAACGCTCGGCCACCGCGGCCGGCAGCGCGCCACAGATGCAGGCTGACGGGAGCAGTATTATGCCATGGGAGACATTCTCCTGCGCTGTGGTAGCAATCCAAGAAACTACGCTGATAGCTGCGAACCACCTACATTCCTTCATGCTCGATGTCTTCCCCGACGGCGATGTCATCTTTCAGCAGTATAACTATCCGTGTCTCGGAGCCAGAAACTTGCTACAGTGGTTTGAGGAGCATTACAGTGAATTCACGTTGATGTTTTTCCGACCAAATTCGCCTGGTGTGATCCTGTGAAACTCACCTGGGTCACTATCGGGCGTCATCTACATCTACATTTATACTCCGCAAGCCACCCAACGGTGTGTGGCGGAGGGCACTTTACGTGCCACTGTCATTACCTCCCTTTCCTGTTCCAGTCGCGTATGGTTCGCGGGAAGAACGACTGTCTGAAAGCCTCCGTGCGCGCTCTAATCTCTCTAATTTTACATTCGTGATCTCCTCGGGAGGTATAAGTAGGGGGAAGCAATATATTCGATACCTCATCCAGAAACGCACCCTCTCGAAACCTGGCGAGCAAGCTACACCGCCATGCAGAGCGCCTCTCTTGCAGAGTCTGCCACTTGAGTTTGTTAAACATCTCCGTAACGCTATCACGGTTACCAAATAACCCTGTGACGAAACGCGCCGCTCTTTTTTGGATCTTCTCTATCTCCTCCGTCAACCCGATCTGGTACGGATCCCACACTGATGAGCAATACTCAAGTATAGGTCGAACGAGTGTTTTGTAAGCCACCTCCTTCGTTGATGGACTACATTTTCTAAGGACTCTCCCAATGAATCTCAACCTGGTACCCGCCTTACCAACAATTAATTTTATATGATCATTCAACTTCAAATCGTTCCGCACGCATACTCCCAGATATTTTACAGAAGTAACTGCTACCAGTGTTTGTTCTGTTATCATATAATCATACAATAAAGGATCGTTCTTTCTATGTATTCGCAATACATTACATTTGTCTAGGTTAAGGGTCAGTTGCCACTCCCTGCACCAAGTGCCTATCCGCTGCAGATCTTCCTGCATTTCGCTACAATTTTCTAATGCTGCAACTTCTCTGTATACTACAGCATCATCCGCGAAAAGCCGCATGGAACTTCCGACACTATCTACCAAGTCATTTATATATATTGTGAAAAGCAATGGTCCCATAACACTCCCCTGTGGCACGCCAGAGGTTACTTTAACGTCTGTAGACGTCTCTCCATTGATAACAACATGCTGTGTTCTGTTTGCTAAAAACTCTTCAATCCAGCCACACAGCTGGTCTGATATTCCGTAGGCTCTTACTTTGTTTATCAGGCGACAGTGCGGAACTGTATCGAACGCCTTACGGAAGTCAAGAAAAATAGCATCTACCTGGGAGCCTGTATCTAATATTTTCTGGGTCTCATGAACAAATAAAGCGAGTTGGGTCTCACACGATCGCTGTTTCCGGAATCCATGTTGATTCCTACATAGTAGATTCTGGGTTTCCAAAAGCGACATGATACTCGAGCAAAAAACATGTTCTAAAATTCTACAACAGATCGACGTCTGAGATATAGGTCTATAGTTTTGCGCATCTGCTCGACGACCCTTCTTGAAGACTGGGACTACCTGTGCTCTTTTCCAATCATTTGGAACCTTTCGTTCCTCTAGAGACTTGCGGTACATGGCTGTTAGAAGGGGGGCAAGTTCTTTCGCGTACTCTGTGTAGAATCGAATTGGTATCCTGTCAGGTCCAGTGGACTTTCCTCTGTTGAGTGATTCCAGTTGCTTTTCTATTCCTTGGACACTTATTTCGATGTCAGCCATTTTTTCGTTTGTGCGAGGATTTAGAGAAGGAACTGCAGTGCGGTCTTCCTCTGTGAAACAGCTTTGGAAAAAGGTGTTTAGTATTTCAGCTTTACGCGTGTCATCCTCTGTTTCAATGCCATCATCATCCCGGAGTGTCTGGATATGCTGTTTCGAGCTACTTACTGATTTAACGTAAGACCAGAACATCCGAGGATTTTCTGTCAAGTCGGTACATAGAATTTTACTTTCGAATTCACTGAACGCTTCACGCATAGCCCTCCTTACGCTAACTTTGACATCGTTTAGCTTCTGTTTGTCTGAGAGGTTTTGGCTGCGTTTAAACTTGGAGTGAAGCTCTCTTTGCTTTCGCAGTAGTTTCCTAACTTTGTTGTTGTACCACGGTGGGTTTTTCCCGTCTCTCACAGTTTTACTCGGCACGTACCTGTCTAAAACGCATTTTACGATTGCCTTGAACTTTTTCCATAAACACTCAACATTGTCAGTGTCGGAACAGAAATTTTCGTCATCACCGCGTACGCAAATAAGCGGCCATTTATTTAAGCGAATTATATGACCTGTGCGTAGACCTCTAACGCCACGCCCCTCCACAAACCTACCAACAAACTGTCGGATCCCTGATACGCACAATCACTGATGTAGTTCCAAACACGGACAAGCAAGCAATTAAGCATGTGGTCATAATGTATACTTTCCTCAATACGTGACGTGACCTATGATTAATCAACACGCAAATTCTTTAATTTCGAACGCAATCTTCAGTGTGATTGTTTAAAGGAAAGAAAGAACTTAGGAAATTAAAGAGTTTAACGTCCCGTCGACATCCAGGTCATTAGAGGCGGAACACAAGCTCCGATTGCGGAAGTATTACGATGGAAATTGGCCGTTCCCTTTTTCAAAGGAAACATCTCGGAATTTGCTCTAAGCGAATTAGGGAAATCACAGTAAACGAATATGTGGAGTGCCACACGGGGAGCTGAACCGACGTCCTCCTAAAAACGAGTCCAGTGTGCTGACCACTGAACCACTTTTCTAGGTACTTTTCTTTAATTCCCAGTTTAACTATAGACGAAAATAATTTGTTGTAACGAAACTACGACAAACACAATTTAGACGGTTTCAGTGTTCTATTCACTTTATGAACATGCATCGTGGCTTTGAAATGAAGTGCTGAAACGTGGAGCAGAGGAGCCCATAGAAATGGGGCCAGGTATCGAAGACCGTCGAGTGTATATGCTTACACACGAAACCAGCAACATACATAGTACACGCGGCTTCGTATAGGAAACCTGACGTTTGAAACATCTACACATCAAAGAAGGGAAAAAAGTAAAGAAAGGGAAGCACCAGTGTGCCACTAAATCACGAAAAAACAAGAACTGGACGATATAACAGACACATTCGTAATATTTGTCACCGATTGATTTTTGTGCGAACTCTCGGCTTCTGGGTGCCTTCAGTACTCCGGGAAGGTTACTCCTGGCGCTCACGAAATGTTTCCACCAATTTTGCTCTCGAGACAATGTAAAATTTAGCCGTGGGACAAAACAGTATATTCTATGAACTGTGCTCATTTCAACAGCGATATGTTTCGTATTAAAAACGTAACCCTGAGTAATATCTAAACTTCTCGTCATAGACGTGGAAATCACGAGAATAGTGGCCACCAGTCTTACAATCAAGACCAACGAACGTAAATTCGATATTAAATATCTGGGGGTCAGGCAAATGATCCTTTTACCAAACAGTAAAAAGAAGCTCCGGAAATGACGGCAACAGTAGTCACTTATGGAAATGCTAAAGTAATAAATATCGAAGTCACGAAAACAAAAGCTATCAAACAGTAAAAGAAGAAATAATATTGAATATGGAAGAACTGGAATATATCCAAGAACAAAAAATTTAGAAATTAAAAGAGAAAGATGTACGCAGGAAAAGTTTCCTGTTTATAAAGAACAGGAGTATATTTTTGCCCCATTATTGACTTCAGTCTGAGGAAATATCTTATAAATAATTTGTGTTGTGTGTTACGTTGAAAACTGCAGGAACTTTGGCACAGAGAAAGGACATAGAAAGGGCAGATACTTGTGGAAAGTGGGTGCGATGAAGACTAAAAAAGTGGGGACGAATTAGTCAGGCATTAAGTGCAATGAACAGTGGGAGAAGACAAAAAGATCTGTAAAAGAAAGAAACGGATAGCAGGAAATGATGACAGAAAGGAACTGCTCGCCGAGAAGACAACAAATGAATCAAAACGAATTACATATTATAAATATACAACTACTACTTTTTTTTGTTGGCTTCTATTAGAATGTTTGAATTTACACAACAGAAGTAATTGGTGCCGGAGATTACATGCAGCAATCGATTGTGTGTCTCAGCAACGAATTTAGTCAATAACATTAATTACGTCAGAGAATGTGAAGGAATCATCTACACAGAAAATCAAACAACAGGCTTATATAGGGGGATACCGTTTAGCCTCCTTGCTGCAACAACTACTGCAAGCACATTGCAGCGCACAACACTACTACTTTTCGACAGAAGCCGTTTGTATTGAGAGCTAAATTCGGAGTAACAGCGTGTACTGCAGAGGCAGACACAAAGGCGCGTCTGTCAGAGGCAGTGCAGAAGAGGCGTGTCCGGCGAGGCTCAAAGCCGACACTTGATAACCGCTCATCCGGCTGGCCTGTTCTGCCGCACATGGGAGTTGTACCGACACCAGCCGAGCGGACACACAACACTCGGCGCTCAGGATCGCCGCGCTAACTCCCCAAGTACTCCACGCTGGTGGTTAATACTGCAGGGAACACGAGGCACAGGCCAATAGCCACTACACAGCAAGCTGGGAGAGTCAGTGTGTCAACTCTGTTAAAGTGCCTGACACGTTAAGGTTACAGATTAAAGAGTCGAAATTCAGCCGCGGCTACTCTAGACCTGGCGATATTAACTACGACCAGTAGTGCTGCTTTTGACTCTAGTTTACCGCAGTGATCGAGCAACAGCAGCTCAGTTGGCCAAGAATAGAATAGTTAACCGGTCGCGATCCTACTGAATTTCTAAGTTGGCATATAGGGGAATAACGGAAACTTAAATCAGGATGGTAGAGAAGGGACCGCACGGATTGAATTGTCCACAAAGATTTTCTTCATACTTCTAATGTGAGAAGATCAGTGTCCGGACATCAATTTCCATAAGCACACTTTCTAAAAAAACTCGAAAAAATCTACTTTGAACGTTTAAGAGCGCAGTTAAATATAATAAATTTAGAGCGATTTAACGTAACTGCTTATGGGCAAGAGTGCGGCGTTGGAGCCCAGTAATCGCCAGGTTGCTGATTCGATTCTCGCTAAACGCTGTCTTCTTTACTTTTAGTTGAATTCTATATTATATCACACTGAAACGTTGATTAACAAATACCGAGTAACGATAGTTAATAACCAATTGCTTGAAAATGAGGGTATTCTTAGTAGGTGGAAATTTGGTAAAAATGCGAAACGTCTTATTGTTAAATGAAATACAAGGTGTTTCAAAAGGAATGACCTCATTTTGGACGGTAATAATTACTAAACATGGGACGCGCCGCCAAAGAAATGTGTGTTGTTTGAATGGGCGCCGCCTAGAGTTTCAAAAACTCTCCGTGCGTCTTCTCAGTTTGTAGTATGAAAGAAGAACGCGTTGTGTGTGCTGCAGTTTGCAAACAGTCTGACGGTCTGTAGCACGTCATCTTCGTGGTGTAGCAATTTTAATGACCAGTAGTCTATTTTAATAAGGTTTCTATCAAGTCATAGTACTAAAAGGAGAACCAATTTTGCTGAAGATTAATACTTTCAACCGTCTTATCTAATGACATACCGACGAAAATGAGAACAGCCAGAGCTAACACAAACGAATCGCGGTCTTGTTGGAGGAACTGTTACCGTATTTCATAAAGTGACTTAAGGGAAGTGCGAAAAATTGCGTCAAGGATGGGGATTTTGGGCCGTGTTAATACTTTCTCCACAAGTTTCTTTCCACCGTCTCGATCGATGCGCTGTAGAGCACCAGTAACTGTTAAGTCTTCGCGCTTAGCAGAACGTGTTAACTGCTCGGCCCTTCCTGCCCATGGAGACTGGGGCCGTTACTCGAATTCGCGTCGAGAGAGACGAAAGGAGAGAGGAAGGAAGGAAGATTAGAGTTTTAACATAAGGTGGTTTGTGGAATACAAATGTACATGGAAATCCCACTGATGAAGTTGTAATATAAAAAGAAAGGAGATAATGGTTCAACGCCACGTCGGCAGAGACGTTATTTAAAAGGCAGAGCACATGCTCGGATTGGGAATGGATGATGAAGGGACTCTGTTACGTTATTTTCAAGCGAGTGACACCAGCATTTGTCTTGAACGATTTACGAAAACCTAAATCGCGATGGTCGAGCGGGGATTTGATTCGCCACCCTCCAGAATGAGAGTCACTGTGTCACCCCGAAAGTGTGGACCATTTGTTGCAAACGTGGCTGGAGTCCAATATTGTATTAGCACACATCATTTACTGTAGCATAAATACGTACGACACTGAATGGAGTAAATTTCAAGAGATCACACACTAAGTGCAGTGTCTTTCACAAAATAAGAGGAAAATAACGGTAACTTAGAATGTTGAGTGTTGATTGCAATGAAACTGAGCCAATACGTAAGACATACGAATCGGCATAAGTAAAACGTACCAGTACATTGTCTCAGTGCGTCGAACCTCTGTGGAGGGGTATTAGCATCAACATGCTCTACGGCAGTGGTTGTCAACTCGGACGGAACACTTAGAGAATCCTTGTATTATTGTGGGAAAAGTTTATTTTGAAGAGTAATAAAAATTTTAATGAAACGAGAAAAACTTGTTTTATTCATTGATTACTTCAGTTTTAAATCATAACCAATAGCATACAAATCATAAGAAAATCTTTGAAAAGTAAGAAAAATGTCGAAAAAACTGCCATGTTATTAATAGTTTTTCACGCAGCACCTATACACTTCCCGCGGAACGCCAGTATTTCAAGGGACGCAGTTTGGCAAACTCAGCTCTACGGAGGCAGGTTAGAAGATGGATCTGGGCATTTCACGAGCAGAACTGTTCTCTGACAATGATATAAAACCACGAGAAAAACGCTGTTGTATTGTAGGTTAAGACGATGACCCACTCCACTTTGTAAGGATGTACACAAGCATCAAAGAAATTCCCCCTATAAATATGAGCAGTAACAAATCTACTGGAAATACCAAGAGCTGTGTGCATCGTAATAGAACCGTTGTATGAAACCTAATAATGTTTGCTAGCAGCTAAATGCACACGGTGCCATCGCATCTGCGTTCAAGTACTCAGTGATACAATAGTGATAAAATAACTCTTATATCTTTAGAAATTCACACACTGCTGCGTCATCCGCATACGTCAGCAACTTCTGCTTTACACTAACGCTTAAAAATAAGCAGACGTTCATCTTCAAGGATTGCTTGAAAATAAATGTTTGTGGGCAATGCAAACAGCATGCTGGATCGAGACGTGGAAACAGGCACCTCTCTTTCGTTTGCGAGGTTCTCCTATCGAGTTCCGGATATACTTCACGGGTAGCTATAAAGTTGTAGCATGCGACTAGGTCCTTACGATTCCTTCCAGATCTGAGATGTCGAGACGAACAGTTTGCGACAGAAATCGCTTTCCCTAATCGATGTTCAATGCAGTGCGAGAACTGTTACACATGTAACAAGATAACAGTCGCATATTTAGGGTAAACTCAGCCAGCAAAACATTCCGAGTATGAAGGAGGAAACACTTCAGGGCTATATTTGTACAGTGTGAACCAGAACACCGACATATTTTCAGAGGTTGTTCAGTGACACGTTCTGAGTATTTTGGTAGAAGGGAACCACGCTCCCGTGGCTCGTTACAAAGTTATTGCATTTCGTTTGGTTCCTTGCCACCATTAGCTTCGTATCTGTGTTCCAATGGAAACAGGGCACATCAGAGCAAGTGGCTACAATATGAGCTGTGTGTCTGATTTCCATTCGCTCACAGTAGCTGCTGTTGACAACGGTGGTACACATTTTACTCTTCATCTTTAAGCTTGTATTCAGTACTGCTCGTTCCTGTCTTCGACTTGTTTTTCCGGCAGTGTTAGTCATACGTTCACAGTGATACTCGGCTATACGGCTACGTTTACTGACGAAGAGTTGGCCTACACACAGCTGGTGTCCGGTTCACCGAATACAATGGAAGAGTGGCACAACGACGCTATGCTGAGCCTTTCTCACAGCGACGGTAGCCACGCCACAGTACATTATTTCGTTTGAGGGCTGTTGTATTACTGTGTATTGTGAGGGGTACGTTTTGGCTAATGCACTTTATGGGATTCTTCACTGCTGTGAAGGTATTTTCACAGAGGGTGACTACGGTGAAACACCGAGTGAATCATAATTACATTATTAGTTTGTAACGAGGCGCCGAAGACCATGGGTCTCTTATACCATAATACTCAGAAAGTACCCCTGAACAACCTCAGAAAGTTTGTCAATCGAGTTCTGCCTCACCCTGTCTACACTGATTGAAGTGAAAACCGTTACATCATGACCACCTTGACCGAAGGCTGCCAAACAAATACTCCAGAAATTGCAGGCCTGTTAGATCCAGATTTCATCCTTACGAAAGCTTATTTTCAGTTTGGGAAAATTCATCCCTAAAGATGAAAGAAGCAATAGAATTAATAGAACTTTTAGAGTTGCCATTGTCTTTCAACTATTTCCAATTTAACGATAAATATTACTACCTAGAAAAAGGTTTGCTCATGGGGAATTGTCTTGCGGTAACCTTGGTACATATTTTCGTCAACGACCTTGACAAAAAATTATTTACCCAATACCGAGTACACAAGAATATTTTATGCGGTATGTTGATGGCATTATAGCTCTAATCCAAGGTGATAAAAATATGTAGAGGTTTATTTACAGGACTTCAGCGGTATGCACAGAAGCACGCCGTTCACTGCTGAATTTGAGGATAATGACAAAGGTAACTTTTTGGGTTTGACCATTGACAGTGGTAGTTGTGGTACTTCGTTTCAGAGCTTCAGGAAACCATGTACCACTGATCTGGTAATTAACGCCAACTCGTGTCACCAATCTAGCTATAAAAAAGCATATTTTCGTTCAATGATATATAGACTTTTGAATCTCCCCTTAGAACAACCAGCAATTGATGAACTTACTGTATTGAGATACACTGCTATTAGAAATGAATCTGAGTCATCCTTAGTATATGAATTAAATATAACAATTAAAAGGAACCAGATCAAAAATGAAACACGTTTGCTGGTTAAAACCAAGTACATGCCAATGACCTACCAAGGAACTGTTTCAGACAAATGTTATAGCAGCTTTTAGTATGGGTCATAAGATACAATTTATACTTCACCATAATAGTGTATCACCCCGCGATTTATGTGGCAAATCAGTTGTGTACCTATCACATTGTGGGGGGAGGGGGAGGGGAGTGACAGTCTCTTTGTAGGGCAGACCGGCAAATATTTGGTGAGCATATGGGTAATCACAATAAAACAACTTTTGGTGAGCATTTACGACTCTCCAACCATACAGTCTATGAAACTGAACACATTACGAAAATATTGCCACCTAAGAGTAAAAAATTAACAGTTCCTTTAATAGTTCTGAAGATATATTGTGAAACTGAGACCCCCTCCTCCACTCCCTGCTGCTCCTTCACAAAATTTACATGCAGTCTTCTATCAGAGACCACCCCCTCTTTATTTCCCACAACTCCCACCCCACTTTTTCATTTTTTCACCCCCACCCCAAATTTCCAACTCCCCTTTATTCTTGCCATAACAAACAATTTTTAACCTTGCACCACCCCACTCCACCCATCCTCTTTCTGCCCCTCCTCCTATACATTTCCCTAACCCTGTAGGATTCCTTCCCCTTCCCGCTACCCCTTCCCTCATTGCCTCCTTTCCACTATCTCCCCCCAAGGGCCGCCCTTTCTCCTCCCCCGCTATCCACCCATCCTCTTACCCCACCCCCCTGCTTTTTGGATTTATTGTTCTACGGTGCGTACAATAATTTTTGTATGATTAGGCTTGGCTGGATCAGTGAATGGTATGTACAGGATGTAAATAAAAAGATTGTCATGTACAGTGGACGAACTCATCGGATATTGCGGAGTACTGAGCGCGTTGTAGCACATGATGACAGTCTAGGAGGATTATAAATGTTTGTGACCATTACGTTTTCCATACATGTAATTTATAACGGTGAAATGCGCCACATCAGGCGTAAAGATTTACCTTAGTGGTTCCTTTAGTCTATAGAATGTTTTTAAATTGTGCATAAAAAATTTTTTTTTGGCCTAATTTCAAAATATTTCAATATATCACCGATTAATACGATGGCGCCACCTGACGTCTACACGGCTAGTCACAAGGGCACTGCGGCGCCTCAGTTTAGTCCATGTGAGGTCGTCAACATGGCGTTTAGTTTTAACTCTACTGCTGCTATGGATGTTGTACTTTTACCTTTTATTCATTAGACAACCCATCTGGGAGCATTCTGTTTTATAAATGGCAAACCATGTGTTTTTTTCTTATGGACGACACATGTATGTGAACATATATGCAAAGGCATGTAAAAGTTTTTGTACCGTTTGAGTCTTCCCAAAAACTGGTTATTATCTTGTGCAGATTACCGATTGCCTACTTTCTTTTCATACAGTGTAACGCCAATCTGAAGATGACAGAACGATTCTGTCGAAACTAGTATTTGGAATAAAGGCCGTAAAATCAAGCGATCTTTACTCTCACAAATATATGAAAGGTGAAAGGTGAGAGTACACGATGGCTAAGGTGTATATCTGAATTAAATGGCCCTTTTCAAGTGGAAATCGCAAAATAGCTTGCCTAGTGGACGTGCACCTACAGCTTATCGCCATTTTTCGGACAGATTGAAGAACTGGTATGAAACATTTGATAACTTCGTACTGACATACCGTACGTACACTTGGCTGTATGCAATGAATGCAGAAAAGAGTGTTGACGAGATGGGCTCAGGCTGAGAGGGTGGCAACTTCGAGTGCCTGACGAAAAAATTGATGGCAGAAGCTGAAATCCGGGCAGAGGTTACAGGGAGAGAGTGACTTCAAACCGTCGCGAACTCCTACTTGAAGCTCGGTTGAGATCTCGAGCTGCCATGTGCTGTTTACTGCTGATGCCACACCACAAACAGGGACTCTGACAGTGTAGAGCCAGTGTCACCTGGGGCGGTGGCTAGCATTCCGCCGAGTTCTGGTGCGAGCTTTGCTTCTATTTGTGGCGGTTAGATCGACACAAATGTTTCCTTAGGCGATCTGGTGAAATTTCACACGGAGCAGCGATTCCTGAGACCCATACCAAACAAACTCTTGGAATCGTGACGTGGGGAGCTATTGGATGTGACAGAAGGACTGAATTAGTAACTGATGAAGGGAGCCTGAATGCTCACCAGTATGTGACAAGAAGGGTAAAACCTGCTGTCAAACTCTTCATGACCACAGTACCGAACGGCATATTTCAGCACTATAATGGCGAACCAACATCGCATTTCACACCACTAACACGTTGAGTATCACGCGGATGCTTGGTCGACCTGCCAGATACCCTGATTTGTCACCCAAAAAATATGAGTAAGATCCGATGGGAAGAAGTATACTTTCATTCCACTGAGTAACCATCATAATTGAGACAGCAAGGATTTCTACCATAGCAAGAAATTCCTCAAGATGACATTCGCATACTGTTTTCTTCTATGACACAAAAAATAGACGAATATATTCGTACCGTCGGAGATCGCACAGGCTCAAAATGATGATGAATGTCTTCACAAGTTTAATAATTATTGGTCTAGTGTTTCATAGTGTGCTATCTTCCACTTCTGTTATTTATATCATAAATTCAGCGTAACATTACTCAAACCATTGTTGTCAATCAGGTGCCAGGTGCTTGACACATTTCTCCAGTTTAATACTGCTACTTCCTACGTTATGTTACTAAAAATTTCGCTGGGAAAGATTATTGTTATTTCGACATTTGATCACAAGTTAAATAACTAGGTAAACTATTATTCTGGCACACACGAATGTGTATACAGAACCACACTGGAACCTTCCCTCAGGCCAACAAGGCTCAAATTTACAGCTGGCTTGACAAGCGGCAGCTGTTGGCGCGGAACAAGTCGTACACAAGTCTTGTCAAGGGCTGCGCCGAGGGACTAGTTTATGGAGTCGACCGCGACTGCCGCACTCGCGCGTTGCCGGCAGCCGCACTCGATAGCGCTCCGTTGCGAGGGCGCCGATCGATGGCTCGTCGCACAACAAATGCGGGACGCCACGCCACGCCGCGCCGCCCGAGGCCAGGCGACCGGCTCTTCGGAAGTGGGAGGCTACTGTGGCGGCCGCCAGGAAACTTGCGCCAGTTCCTCTGTGCTCCGGAACTGCAAGTGGAGCGGTCGGCAGGGTGGGAGTGACAGTCGCAACTGCTCTGATGCTGGCTGAAATTCACGGCAGCAACTCCCTTGAGGCGTGCACTACAAATATCTGATTGTCGGGGAGACAATCTGAGGCCGTATGCATATTGGTTTCACGTATCGAACAGTCCAAAAACTATTTTACCTGAATTACTCATATGTTGGCCTCTTATCCACGATACATCTACAAGCCGAGATGCCTTTTTCTTTTGAGCGTAACCTAGTAGGGCAAAAAAATTAGTCATCTCAAGACACATCATGCTTAACACCACGTAAAAACACATCTAGACGTGGTAATGGCCTCAATTCAGCCAGGATGCAAGTACGCAAGTTTGTTTACGTACGTCATATTCATCTGAAGCCCATCATTGACAGTTAGATCCATAGAACCAGCAAGTCGCGGCGATGTCTATTATTATGTGTCTCCCGCTCTTCCAAGTAGTCCCATACATTTTCTACGTTATTTACATAGGAATATTTAGCGTGCCAATCGAGATGCGATAGGGAGCCTGAGTGTTCGTCAAACCAACAAATGCGTGCAGCTAGTGAACATGACTTTTTACCTCCGTAGACGGGGGCGTCCATAAAAAACTTAGCAAGAAAGGGCAAAATCTGGTCACCGAGAACCTACATCCACATCTACATCTACATTATCAGTCCGCAATTCACAATCAAGTGCTTCGCAGACGGTTCATCCAACCACCTTCAAACTATTTCTCTACCGTTACGCTATCGAACTGCGCGCGGGATAAACGAACATTTATTAATTCTTTCTGTGTGTGAGCTCTGATTTCTCTTATTTTATCATGTTCATTTCTCATTATATAGGTGGGAGCCAACAGAATATTTTCGCAGTTGAAGGAGAACGTCGTTTATTGAAATTCACGAAATGATCCCGTCGCAATGAAAAACGCCTTTGTTTTAATGATTGCCATCCTAAATTG
The DNA here is from genome assembly GCF_023864345.2 of Schistocerca serialis cubense. NCBI lineage: Eukaryota > Metazoa > Arthropoda > Insecta > Orthoptera > Acrididae > Schistocerca > Schistocerca serialis. The sequence continues at coordinate 355,946,578 of NC_064638.1, read as the reverse complement.
TGTATCATATCCGTGGCACTTTCTCCCTTATTTCGCAATACAAAACGAGCTGCCCTTTTTTGAACTTTTTCGATGTACTCCATCAGTCCCATCTGATGTGGATCCCACACGGCACAGCAATATTCCTACAGAGGGCGGGCAGGCGTACTGTAAGTAGTCTCTTTAGTAGATCAGTTACATTTTCCAAGTGTTCTACCAATAAATCAAAGTATTTGGTCAGCTTTGCCAAGCTACATTATCTATGTGATCGTTCCAATTTAAGTTATTCGAAATTGTAATCCCTAAGTACTTAGCTACATTTACAGCCTTTAGAATTGTGTAACTTATCGCGTAATCGAAATTTAGCGGATTTCTTTGAGTATTCACACTTTTCATTGTTTAGAATCAATTGACACTTTTTGCAGCATACACATATCTTATCTAAATTATTTTGGAATTGGTTTTGATCATCTGATGACTTTACAAGACGATAAATGACAGCATCATCTGTAAACAATCTAAGAGGGCTCCTCAGATTGTCTCCTATATATCGTTTATCTAGGTCAGGAGCAGCAGAGGGCCTAGAACACTTCCTTGGGAAAAGCCAGATACTAATTCTGGTTTTTTTTAATGACTTTCCGGCAGATATGACGAAATGTGATCTTTCTGAAAGGAACTCGCGAGTCAAGTCGCACAACTGAAGCGATACCCCGTAGGCATGAAATTTGATTAGAAGAGACTTCTCAGGAACGGTGTCAAAAATCTTCTGGAAATCTAAAAATATGGAATCAATTTGACATCTCCTGTAGATAACACTCATTAGGCCTACTTCGTGAGAATAGCTGTATTTCAAAAGAACGATATTTTCAGAATCCGTACTACTTGTCAATAAATCGCTTTCTTGGAAGTAATTCATGATGTTCGAATACAGTACATGTTCCAAAATCCTATTGCAAATCGACGTGAGTGATATGGGTCTGTAAATCAGTGGATTACTCCTGTTTCCTTTCTTGGGTGCTGGCATGACTTGTGCAAGTTTTGTCTTTTAGGTGCGAATCTTTCAACGAGAAAGTGTTGAAATAAGCATTCTACTGATATGAATTTTTGAATTTAAGTCGTAAGCAGACGTTTATCAAATAGCGATGCGGGTTGTGCTATTTCCTGCTAGACAGTTTGGTGGTGAAATGGAAGCTATCGCTTAAGAGAAACAATATATAGTTAAGCGGCGCTCACAGAATGTCGATAGTAGCGCATATATGTTTGACTATTGCTAATACGTTACTAACGGTAATATAACATTGTTATCGTTTATGAGCGAGCAATGGTCAAATTTAAAGAGCGATAACAGGGCGCTCGGCGGTTATTTCAGCGTCACTGTAAAATGTACACGAGCTCATTTTGGGATCAAAGTACCAGTACTAAAGCCCTTCATTCAGTTGTAGATGACGAATCTTATAAACTCACCAAGCCGCATCTACGTTACCTAGGAAGCAGACGACGCTCGTTCGCCATCGTTCTGTCTGTAAAAAGTGTAACACGATACCAGTTGTAGTTTCTAATCCTATGATATCTTCTTCCGTACAGTACACTATTCGTAAGAATCGTTTGGACTGTGACACTGGTTGTCAGTGAACTGCCGAGCAGCTTCTAGAATTGTGCCCTTAGGGACAACTATGCCGACGATCAACTGGAACAGACTTTCCCAGTAGCGTGCAGCACCTCACGTGTCGACTCGCCATGGCATTGACTCCACAAGCCACGCTGTTCCACGACCGCTCAAAACCACTAGCAGAACGAAGACTCATCACAGTAGCGTCCCAAGCAGTTTAATTAGCTCAATAATAGCTTAGATAGGTTCAACAGCAGGTCAGTAGATTATGGAGGCCAGGTGAGAACCTTTATGTTCGCGGGGCTCTTGGTAAACCACTGTTCTACTGTCCGGGGATGCAGCGCTGTCCTAATTACTGCGCAGTAGAGGGGTGCAACAGAATAATAAATGGATATCGATGGACAATGGAAGAAGTAGCAGAGTCTATATTTCCCTTATGAGGGCATCGCCAAGGACAATGTCCGTTCTTAAAATCTGATCGAATGGACTGCAGCTCAGATATATTCATTCACAAACTACGCGCTATAGCTGACCATAACGGTGACAGTTTTACAAGAATCGAGGCCGCACCGTCCTTGATGCGACGCCACACCCCATAAATGTCCAGTGTCTGCATAGCAATGGGAATGGAGAGTACCATTCACTTTTATCTAACGACCTTTTCTATATTTAAAGATTAGTTATACTTTTCCATCTCGAACATTACACTTCAATACTTTCCTACTATAATCGAAAGTAAAACATCTTTGCAAAGACAGTAAGAAGCAATTTTTTTCTCCTCGCATATTCAGTCTAATGGCATTTCGCAAACCGTTTTTTTTTTTTCGTGTGCTCACATTTTCTGCTATGATGCTTATCAACTGTTTACTGATTTTTTTACTTATTCCATTATGTACGAATTCTATATTTCATGTATTCTAAAATAAAAGAAAATTCGCTGATGATGGCGAGTGTTCGCCGAAATCAGTCTGGAGAGAGAGTCCTTCAAGGTGTACTCACAAACCCTACACTGCGATGTCTCCGCAGATTGATTAATGGTGCGCTTCGGGGTATTCAGACGACAACGCCGAAGCATATCATAAATCCTGTAATTTTTGATTAGTGAAAGTGCATGTCCTAATGAAGAGCAGTTATACACAGTGAACGTTTGAAAATCCCTTTTCTCCCTTTCTTTTGGGAGTTGTCTAACAGTTATCCTACAGAGCAGTGAATCATTGTTGGGTAAGAAGTCGGTCTGTTCCTCAATTAGCCTGTGACACCAGCGTCCCCGTAAATCACCGGCGTTGCTGATAAGTTTTTTGAGGCCTTTAGTGAAAGCATTTTATAATTAGGGAGGTGACGCACGGTTAGCAAGCTGGACACGCATTCGGGAGGACAACGTTCAAATCTCAGTCTGACCATCCAGGCTTAGGTTTCCCGTGATTTCCCTATATCGCCGAAAAGCAAACATGCCCGGCCGGTTCCTTTCATGGCTGATTTCCTCCCTCATCCCTCCCTAATTCGTCTCTAATTACCTCGATATCGATTGGACGTTAAACACTTGTCGTCCATATGTCGTATGTAACAGAAAAAAATTATACAATGCCGGGGGTTCACAGTTATGTCATAAAAAATGTGCTTTGGCGCAGCAGAAGGACAAAACTGTTCGCTCGGTTATACAACAAACACAAATATTAAAATTTCTCCGACTGAGTTCTCTAACTCACTGCTCTTTAGTTTTATTATTCTTCTTACTCAATATTTGGATACCTAAGCAACTGGAATGAGTTTACTGGACAGAGCTCTGTAAGTTCCTAAATACATACTTAAATCAGAAGGAAACGTAACGCCGGGGCACGCCTAATTGGAATGTAACAGGACACTTATTATTCTGAGTTCTACTCTTGTCAATATATATAAACTAAAGTGGCCTCCTCGCGTCCGTGTGTATACGCAGGGTAATCTCAAGAACTGCAGTAGGTATTTTAACCCGGTTGTGACTAGTTGCTACACTTGAATTAAGTTGAATTAAAGTTAAGTTGTGAAAACGATGCCGTTTCCACCAAGCGAACAGCTGCCATAAGAGTAGCTGCGACTCGAGAACGCGTCTAGTGGGACCTAGTTCAAAAAAATGGTTCAAATGGCTCTGAGCACTATGGGACTATACATCTGAGGTCATCAGTCCCCTAGAACTTAAGAGCTACTTAAACCTAACTAACCTAAGGACATCACACACATCCATGCCCGAGGCAGGATTCGAACCTGCGACCGCAGCGGTCGCGCGGTTCCAAACTGAAGCGCCTCGAATCGCTCGGCCACACCGGCCGTCTAATTGTGTTTTTAAAATGTTATTATGACTTCTGTGTTATTATTTATGATTAAAACCACAAGTAACCACTGAATAAAACAACTTTTCTCATTTTTTAAAAAAATTATTAACTTTCAAAATATACAAGGTATTCAAAGTACAAGGAGTCTCCAAGTGTTCCGTCAGAGAAATGGTTGGGTATCCTCTGATTAAATGAATAGGGAAGTGTAATAAATGTCAGTGACGTCTGTCATTGACTAAAGAAACTACATGGGATAGTTTAGTCGTCTTATGAGGGTCACCGAGTGAGGTGGAATACTCATCGAGACACTGAACTAATATTCGGGAGACGTGGAGTTCAAATCGCCGTCCGGCGATCCAAATTATGACTTTCTGTTGTTTCCCTACGTCTCAGTACCGGAAATGGCCCTTGAAAAGGGACATGACCGATTTCTCACATCCTTGCCCAATGATCCGTTTCTCATGACTTCGTCGCCCACCGGACATTCACATTTATCTTCTTCCTTCATTTTTCTTAACACCTCTCTTGAACAAACGAAACCATTTACAAGTTACAAGATATTTCGATCGTACTGCATGAATGAAGCTTGGCTTGTTCGATCATGACTGTCGATCACTTCTTTTGGTCACTCAACTTTGCCCAACGATGGTAACTGCGCTTTTGTTCTTGGTGAACTATGTAACATCTGTTACTAGGCAGGACTCCGACAGCTAGCTGTCCTTCTGGACTAATCTGTAAAATTGCCTACGACCTAACGTGTTCAACGAAGGGTTAAGGGAGACACCCGCTTCAGAGTCTGGGTCAACCAAGTTGGAATTTGGTGCAACGGTAAATGAGCCATACTTCACGCTGCGATTAGCTTCAGCTCGCTATAATACTAGTAGCCTGGCAGTTACGATGTCGCAATAGAGCCACATTGTACGCCGTTGTGATTTTAGTTGTGCTTCATATACAGGCAGCATCTGATAATCAAAGACTCTGAACGAATCCAATACGAAACGTAGAATGAATGACACCTTCAAATGTGTGGAGTGCGGCTTTAAAGCTTCGGGGCAGCGGTGGAAGTATCGCATGGTAGGTATTGTACTTCAATTTAGCTGGTTCTGCGACAGCGAAATGAGTGCTTAAACGGCCGCCGGCAATAAAGTGCAAACAAAGCAACAGGTCGGTGTAAATCAAACAGAGAGAAACTTGCTCACTCAATACTGGAGTAGTCTGTAAGTACATTCGAGCTACAATTTGCCATTCTGCCGGAGATGTGTGCTAACAGCAACAGCTGGTAGCGCAGCCAGAGGTCTCTATTTAAAATGAAAGCAGAATCAATGCTAGGGTTAGATTAACAGCTTACAGCATGCGATGAATAAATTGATGGAACAGGAATTGAATTGCTCATACTTCACAGATGACTGCATAACATGAATAAAATTGCTTTTTCTGTCGCTTAAACTACCTAGAAACACACATTTTTCTCTTTCAACATGTTGCTCATAGCACTCCAAAATTGTGATCCGAAGTTAACCGGCAATTGACCTCCTTCCAGATTTTATGCCACACACTCACTCCAAGAATCATTTCAAACTTTTAATGCATATAAAAATTAACCAAATTCACATTAAAAGGGACAACTAATAAACACGTTTAGTTACCACGGCAACGACAAGTTCTGTTCCCTCTCCCCTACACACACACACACACACACACACACACACACACACACACACACACACACACACCTTTTCCACAATGTCCACAAAAATTACTTCCTTGCCTGTCTGATGGCGAACACAAGGGAGTGTGGGTAGGCATGATACCAAAATTTTCTCCAGTTTCTTCCTCTCTCCGGCCATTCGTGCCCAAAAGATATTATCCAATATGATTAGATATATCGTCCGTTTTCAAAGAGCCGATTTTTTTTTTTTTTTCTTAATCAACAGTATTCTTCGCCTCCCGGTATGGAACAAGTAGTGTTTGCTTAAATCCCCCCATCCTGTTTTTAGTAAGCTCTTCCTAGTTGTTCTTTCCTTCTCTTTTTTTTGCATTATGTCCCACATTCCTGATATCCTTGGTGTACTTACATACGTTTTACTTCCTTCTCTTCTGCTTCTTTTTTCTCTCGAGACACCCTCTTGAGTCTCTTTCCTCTGAGATGTTTCGTTCTCTCATTAGCTATCACTAGCAAGACTGAACGCACAACTCAAACTTAACTTCCACTCATAATGATTCATGAATAATGAAGTTTAGATAGTGAAATCGAGTTTCCACTTATGTATTTACAATTAATCGCGACATAAAGGTAATGTTTTCAAGATACGATTCACAGATCCCCTTGAAGCACCAACCACATCAACTCAACTCAATTTAGTACAATCAGGCACTATCCGTAAATCACTACGATTTTTGTGTGACAGTGAGAAAATTGTTAATGAGTCAACACAGTTGAGGTGTTCATCTATTACCACTCCAACACATTTCGCAGAGGGAGAGAAATTTATGCATATTCCATTTAGGATTAAAGGTGGTAGGAATTCCCATCAGTTTTTACTAATGAACCAATGACCAACCAGGATCGCATGGACTGGCTTTCAGATAGACTGAGCTTTAAGTGTATGTTCCGTCCCCATACTGATAATTTTCACTCTTCAGCAACGATCATAGGCTATCCTCAAGATAGCTGTTTCAACAATATGTATAACTGGAAGTCAAAACCTTAGTTGTAGTATACGTACTGACCCAGAACAGTTGACATGTATCTGCCGTACAATGAGAAGGGTATCTGACCTAATACCAAACTCTGAGGTACGCTTGATATTATCCGTTCCCATTGCTACTTATTGAAGCAGATGGCGTGTTATAATGTGTGCGGAAGCCTGACTGTTATTCGGTAAGCTGGTCACATGTTAATTACAGCAAGTAACTGCGTTTAGTTACCACAATATCACAACTTGAATAATTTCCTTTACATGGGACGATATCTCCGCATTTCGGTCTCCTATTTCTGCAACAAAATGTAATTGAGAACCCCACGATCATTTTTAAAGGACAATGTAAAACTACTGCACTACGTACCGCACTATAACTGCGTAAGCACTGGCATTATATAGTATGACCATCTGTTTGGCCCCGCGTATCGAGGTCATGTTAAGTTAGTAGCATATTTGGAAAGAACGCACACCAAGTTTCAGCCATATTGGTCTAATTCTTTGTGTTTGGCATTCGTGTGAACCAAGGAAGTCGAGTGATTGTCAAAAAATGAACGAAGAAGAATTTCGTGTGGTGATTAAACATTACTTTATGAAAGGCACAACGCCTCAGGAGACTAAAGAGAAGCTTGATAAACATTACGGTGACTCCCCGCACCTTCAATTAGAACAGTTTACAAGTGGTTTCAAAATTTTAGGAGTGATGCTGAACTCCCTAGACGCCCTGTGGAGGTTATGATTCCAGAAATCATTGATAAAATCCATGATACGGTGATGGATGACAGAAGAGTTAAGGTGCGTGAGATTGCTAGTGCTGTGGGCATCTCGAATGAACGGGTACATAATATTTTGCATAAACATTTGGACATGAGAAAGCTATCCGCAAGATGGGTTCCGCGACTGCTCACGCTTGACCAAAAACGGAAACGTGTGAAGTGTTGCAAGGATGGGTTGCAGCTGTTCAGGAAGAATCCACAGGACTTTAAGTGTCATTTCGTCACTGTGGATGAAACATGGATGCACTACTATACTCCTGAGACCAAACAACAATCTAAACAAATGGGTTACCAAGGGAGAATCTGCACCAAAAAAGGCGAAGACCAGTCCTTCGGCAGGAAAGGTTATGGCGACTGTCTTTTGGAATTCGCAAGGGATAATCCTCATCGACTATCTGGAAAAGGGTAAAACTATTCCAGGTGCATATTATTCATCGTTATTGCACCGTCTGAAAACCGAGCTGCAAGAAAAACGCCGGCGATTGGACCGCAATAGTGTCCTTTTCCATCACGACAATGCACCAGCACACACCTCAGCAGTTGTGGTTGCAAAATTAATGGAAATAGGATTCCGACTCGTTTCACATCCCCTCTATTCTCCAGACTTGGCTCCCTCGGATTACTATTTGTTCCCCAATTTGAAGAAATGGCTGGCGGGACAAAGATTTTATTCAAACGAGGAGGTGGCTGCAGTAACTAATAGCTATTTTACAGACTTGGACAGTTCCTATTATTCGGAAGGGATTAACAAATTAGAACAGCGTTGGACGAAGTGTATATGTCTAAAAGGAGACTATGTCGAAAAATAATAAAAGGTTTACCCAGTAGTTTTTATTTTTGCACGGACTTTTCAAACGCCCCTCATATTTGGTCTATATTTACGAAAAAAAACTCTCATATAATATTATATATATATAATATAACAAATGCCCAATATGCGCAATTAAATATTTCTTAATTTGGCAATACGATGACTTCACTCTATCGGCAAACGAACTTAATTATGAACTGCCTCTTTGCTAGCAAAACACAGTTCAGTCTTCTAACCTAATACAAGGTTCACCATCGCAGAGCAGAAGATCCTTAAATTTTGGCTGAATAATTTGTGATCTTAAACGGGTTCACATCTTTTTTGACAATAGTTATCTTTCTCGTATTACAATCTCGTATTTATATTTACGATTTATCTGAGACCAAACTATAATTTTTTCAGCAGTCCAAAGCCATCCAAAGTTCCTCAATTCATTCTCAAATTTTATTAAAGTACTTTTCATTTCATTAAGTTCTTCCGTTTATGTGACCAACACTTTTTCAAAATTATTATTTCAACAGTCACTTCAAACTAGAGCAACCCAATTTACTTGTAAAAACAAAACGGAATACACAGATACTATGAGCTAGAAGTTTTGAGATCTTAACACTGATTCAAGCATTAATTTCAATTAGATTTCTAATATACGGAACATCATAAATGACTTTGTATTTATCCACGACAATATGGTTATACAGACTTTGATGCCAATAAATTCCTCTACAAACTGGACATCATAAAATGAGTTTGTATTTATCCATGACAATATGATTATACAAACTTTGACGTCAATAAATTCCTCTACGATATACAAAGTACGTTGCAGTTTATTTGACATTTATTTACAAATGCTTTGTAGAGTTGTGACGGTTGGCCTCACCGTTCCAAGGATATTACGAATAAAACATTTCACAGTACAACATCGTTCTTGTAAAAAAACTTGAAAACATGATATATAGCTGTTCTGCAAGAGAGCCATCTTTATGCGTCGATTCGTAGTATAAAATGACGATCGCTAGAAGCATTCCACTGTAATATGGCTATTACTGCCGGGAGATTCCGAAAAGATGTGCGGCTCGCGTTAGATAAAGCTCTATCCATCTAAGCACACAGGCGACTTCTTTAAGGAAACTAGAATGTCAGGAAAGAAAACAGTTCGGAAGGAATTGGTGTGGCTTATAATAAGGGAACAACCCGTATATGCCGAAATAGGAAACTTTAGAATAGTATTCTCAAGGTGTCGGCGGATATTCAAACCATCTGGGCTCCCGAATCCAGGGTTTGCTAACACAGCACCTCAAGGCGAAGAGCTACCCCGCACGGTGACGAATTTGGAAAAACTGGTTGTTGTACACTGTTGCCAAATAAAATAAAAGGCATCACTACAAAACATGGAATTTTGACTCTGAATGTTGTTCCTTTAATTGTACATGTTTCGTCATCTGACAGTGCGTGGATGAACGCATATCTTTAGAGTTAGTTGTGCAGGGAATTTGTGCCTTCAGTTATTATCTATTAGTTCGCAGCTTTTATGGTGGTGGTGGTAGTTGGTGTTTAACGTCCCGTCGACAACGAGGTCATTAGAGACGGAGCGCAAGCTCGGGTTAGGGAGGGATTGGGAAGGAAATCGGCCGTGCCCTTTCAAAGGTACCATCCCGGCATTTGCCTGAAACGATTTAGGGAAATCACGGAAAACCTAAATCAGGATGGCTGGAGACGGGATTGAACCGTCGTCCTCCCGAATGCGAGTCCAGTGTGCTACCACTGCGCCACCTCGCTCGGTGCAGCTTTTATCTTAAATTTAATAAATACAACAGGTACACATAACTGAGACATTAGTCATCAGTAATATTTTATCATTAACTGTTTACAACAATCTGCGAACGCTGGTGAAACTTTTCGAATTCGTGACTGTGGAAATAACGCGATGTTGAGGTGGAAAACCCGTCGAGCCATGTTCGGAGCGAATTTTTATCCGGAAATGAAGCTCCTTGGACATTGTTCTACAGAGAGCGGAAGAAGTGAAAATCTGAGGGCGCAAGCTCAGTGGTATAAAGTGGGTCCGGAATGACTCCTCAGCCCAAAATATGTATAATGTTTTTTGTCAATCTTGCAGAATGCGAGCGGCCGTTATCGTGTAGTAGCAGCACTTCACACAGTCCTCCTGATCGTTGTTTTTGGACTGACTCTGCAAGACATCTCAGTTGTTGACAATAAATGTCAGCAGTGATGGCTATACCTCGGGAAAGCAATTCGTAGGACACCACACCTTGCTGTTCCACCAGATGGGTAACATCTTTTGTGGATGAGGGCAGCTCTTTGTACGGGAGTTGCTGCTTTGTTTGGGTTCAACCATTCCTTTCTTTTCCTTGTGTTAGCATAAAGACACCTCGTCACCAGTAACGATACAGTATAGGAACAGTCGATGTTGAGCCAACTGACGACGGGGTACAAAAAGAGATGCGCGTACATATAATCACCGGCTGATTTTTGCAATTTTGGCTTAGATCCTGCGGTACCCATACATCAGATGTTTGAAACTTTCCCACTGGATTCAAATGTCCTACGATGGTGGAATGATCATAATATTTGCCAGTTCTAGAGAACACTGACCTGGATCATTGTGGATCAATACGTTTAAACGATCTTCTTCGAAGCCCGAAGATCTTCCTGAACGTGGAGAGTCACCAATGTCAAAACGATCCTCCATAAAACTAGAAAACTTTTTTGTTGCCTTGATCTGTCGAACGGCATTATTCTCTTACGCAGGATAATGTTTCTGGCTGCTTCCGCTGCTGTCACCTCTCTATTGTCCTAGAACAGAGGAATATGTCGGAATTGTTCCGATTTCTCCACTTGGCACACCGTTTTCTAGCGTCCGCAACTCGACCTACTACCTCGAAATGAAAAAAATGACAATATGTAAACTCAAATAGCGACCGTGAATTACAAATAAAAAATGGCAATCGATAAATAAACCCACAGCAAAACAAAACCGTTACCAACTTACGCACCAACCAAATATTACACGAGTGTATATAGATTTTGGACGAAAAAGGGAAGGGAGAGGGGCAGGGGGGTGCACGGCGCAGTCGGCTCGGATGAATTCAAGCAGCCCGCTCAAAACATCTTTTAGAAACGAACGAACTATATAACGTGTTGTCATCACATACCTCTTTCGCTCTCCACAAACCCCTCCCAATCGTAATTGAGTACAGCCTGGGTAACCAGATTGGGCGATATTTTCCCATCCACACTAATATTGATAGAATTTTGAGCAAATTTTTTAAAGAAATGCTACCATCGCCATTTGGGTGATATGTTTGTTGATCAACGCCATTTTTGGGCGACACAGGAAATCCTGGGTTGAAGACACCCGTTTGGTAAAACGCCGTGTCCTGCTGCTTGCAGAAGTCCGTTAGTGCCTGCTACAACGGGAATCGTTGGCCCTTACAGGCCTTTTCTTAAGGAGCCGGAGGCGCAAAAATCGCCTGGTAGACATCGTGACTATGGGGCGGGTGCTCGACTGTCTCCCACCTGAGTTCGCGCAAATTCTGCGTTAGACTTGCGGTATGGGGACGTGTGTTATCTTGAAGCAGCACCATCCCTTGTTGCACCATTCCTCGACTGTGCAAGTCGACAGAAGTGCTTCCTCATACACATTCTTCAGCCTCCGACAGGTGACTACCACTGTTTGCTGTTCTGCAGCCAAAAAAAGAATATTAGCATGTTGGTCCTGTTTAGACGCATTTGGTAACAACGTCGTTATAGATCATGTTTCCACATTTACCCCATGCACGCCGATAAGACACTAATGCTACTTTAATCCCTTGCCCACATACCAGTACTTACATACAGGCACCGGAGCCGCGATATGATGCCTGTATACTGCAACAACGCAATCAGACGGAAAGTTTTTGATCGCCCATTCTATCTTTCAGTTTCACTACACCGAAACAATTTCGTGTGTAATTTCATTTAGTGATGGGGAGGGGGTGAGGGTTCCGGACCCTTCTTTGGCTACGTCCTTGAAACAACTCTACCGCGTTCTGATAGGTTTCTACAGGTACAGAGAACACTGATATCTTGTACTGCTTCCTACACTTTTTGCAAAACGTGTACGATACGACTGAGAAAGCGAATATGATGATGGCAGTGAGTTAACAAACACTTTAAATCACGAACATACTCTTCCATCATTTGCCGGTATTTCTAGCAGTGTGACAATGAGTATTATACCACTTAAAAAAAAAGGAACTGACCCCAGGAAGATGGCCTCAATGTTAGGCCATTTCTTTGTACCATAGCCCCATTCGCCTGAGGGTTTGATGAACTGTTAAGGCAGACACGAGACAGTTTGCGGCCCGGTTTGTTTTGGGCAGTGGTCTTTTCCAGTAGAGCATATCTTTAATGGCGAGTCCGCCTCCGTAGGTAAGTGGTCAGCTTAGATGACTGGACATGAGGAGGATCTGAGCTAGATTCGCTGTACTATCAAGGATGTTTCCTCGGCGAGAGGACTAGTGAGGGTGCACTCTGCCTTGTGATGCCAACTGAGGAGCCACCTAAATGAGAAGTAGCAGCTAGACGGTCTAGAAAGTCGGCAAAGCGATGTACTGAACATATACTACTCCACATCGCATCCGCATGACGCCGCAAGGATGACACAGCGGCCGGTCGACAATCCTTGGGCATTCATGGCCTGGACAAGGAGCTTTTCCTTCAATGGCGAAAAGCCGGCGATCATCCATGACCTTGAATGTATCCCACAATAATGGAAGTCTTATATATATATATATATATATTTCACTAGAGCACATCAGGTGGAGCATGTAGTGGGCTATAGGTAATTAAACGCCTCAAATCTAGGAGACTGTCACAATGATGCAAACTGTCAGACTATATCCTTCGTCTTAAGGGAAACTCCACTTTCAACATTTAACGAGTCTTTAGCAAAACAAATTTTGTCTCCTTGGGCACTCGCCGAAGACAATCTAATGTGTGCTTTAAAATGTATGCGAAGCAAGCAGCCAAAGTTTTGAGGACGGAACGCATACTAAGGGAGCCTGCTCTCTGAGGTGTTTATTACTTGATCATCTTCTCGAAGCAGCGAACTCGACTGTCAGTCTGGAACCGTGAGTCATGCACTAGAAGTGCAACGTAAAGTATTTTCATTTAACAACGGAAGCGAGTATCTTCTCGATGTAACGCACAAATCCACCTCATACGAGGCGTGTTTTTTTAAGTAAGTACCGCTCTGAAATTAAAAAAAGACGTACTAAGATCTCAATAATTTTATTTTCATATGAAAGCCTGTACCTTAATTACTTTCCTACATAATTTCCGTCAATATTGAGGCACTTGTCATGACGTTGTACTTTTTTATGAATACCCTCCTCATAGAAGTCTGCCACCTGACTTGTTAACCACCGCATAACTGCATCTTGAAGACGCTGACCACCCAGGTGTTTCTTCAAGTGCAGGAACAGATGGTAGTCACTGGGCGCAAGTTCGGGGCTGTACGGAGGATGATCTCGAGTTTCCCTTCGAAAAGATGTGATGAGATCTTTGGTCTGATTCGCCACACGCGGATGGGCATTGTCTTACATCAAAACGATGCGCTTGCTCAACTTCCACGGACTGTTGCTTTGATTCTGGTGTGACATAAGCCACCCATGTTTCATCGCTCGTAACAATTTGCCTTAAGAAATGATCACTGTCGTTGTGGTACCGCTCAAGGAAACTCAATGCACTGCCTAAACGTTTGGTTTTGTGCACATCCGTCAACATTTTCGGTACCCAACGTGCGCACAATTTTCGGTAATTCAAGTGCTCGGTCACAATGCCTTACAATACACTACGAGAGACATTAGGAAAGTCATCCTGCAAGGAGGAAATCGTAAAGCGTCTGTTTTCTTTCACCTTATTGTCCACTTCCTGCAACAAACTTTCATTAACGACCGAAGGACGCCCACTCCGTTGTTCATCATGCACATTTGTGCGGCCATCTTTAAATGCTCTCACCCACTTTCTTACCATTCCATCACTCACAATGTTTTCTCCGTAAACTGCACAGATCTCATGATGAATATCGATCGCTCTTAGGCCTTTAGCACTAAGAAATCTTATAACAGCCCGTACTTCACAATCGGCGGAACTCACGATTATCGGAGGCATCTTAAACACTCAGTACACAACGTAAACAAGGAAGAATCAGACTGTAATGGTGTCAGTGCGTAGATTAAGGTACAGGCTTTCATGTAAAAATAAAATTATTGAGATGTCTTTGCACGTGTTTTTTTAATTTCAAAACGGTACTTACTTAAAAAACACGCCTCGTAGATGTGGAGGCAGTCGACACAACAATTCACATTTACAAATACACTGGGAAAGCTGCTGTACATGATGGAGAGTACTTCGTACCCATGTTAGCAATCTTCTGTCTTACTCTCTTCGCGTACTAAGCAAGGGAAAGATTCTGACTGTATATCTTGCCAAGTGCCCCAGTCGAGCGTAATTTCACGATCCCTACAGCCCTACACGAGGTACACTGTGGTGGCAGCGTAATTGTAGTACAGCTCTCCTCTAGTATAACGGATCTCTAAATTTACCACATACACTTTTGCAAGAACAACGTCGCTTTTCTTTCGAAGATTCTCAAGTAAGTTCCTTCAGGTCACTTTCGTATGGTGTATACAGCCCTGTTAGTTGACATACTTTGCATACCTAGAGATATGAAATGTTTAACACGCAGTAAAGTAAAATTTGAAAACATACTGAGAAAGTTTCTCCTTCATACCTCCTATCCGGTACAAGATTTGTTTTTATTATAGTAATGTGTACAAAAGGTGGTGGGTAGTGAATTACTAACTCACATCTGTATTTTAAAAAACTGAATGTCCAGCGTGAGCCATATTTACAAAATAATTTATGATGTGAATATAAAATGATTCGTTCCACTTCCACATCATTACAATTTATCGTGTAAATGATCCATGGAACATGAAATTAATTGAAACACTAAATGTCTGGTTATAGCATCAGAATTTGATCGACATGTGCTGTCATGCCTTGTTTGATAAGTACTCCAGACGATGGTGCAGCCCTCTAGACTTGTCTGCACTAGCCTCATGTATGTGGGAGGACTTTCTTTACGAAATCACCGCCCTTTCAAAAAACTCATCCAACAAATCTGAGTCTTCAGTGAACCTTTCCTACTTCCTACTTCACGCCTTCGTCCCATTTCAATAGCTTCTTAGAGTTAGCCTTAATCATTTTAAACATGATGTGACTGGCTCCAGAGGTTTACCATTAACCTTGTAACTGGATATTATAGGGCTTTGTCTGCTGTATTTAATCGCATTTAATGAGAGCTGTCATTCATTACGTTAACAGAACATTTTGGACAAGTCTTCCACATAATCTTACGATTGTCCGATGACGTTATTTTCCAGTAGACAGTATGATCAATGCGATAACGCAGCTGACCCTATTTGAGAAATCGTTACAAACGATATATTGAGAACATTTGTGGTATCCTGGGGTTACGTTAGTTTCTACTGAACATCTGCCGTCCAGAGTACGAGAAGAAGTTAATGCGTTTCTCTCTCTCTCTCTCTCTCTCTCTTTTTTTTTTTTTTTTAATAAGAACGCACCGAGAGCAAAACGTTTTGCCGTCCATGCATCGCCGGGAAAAATAAAACAGCCTGCCGACCCGAGTCTATTGAGAAGCCGGGCAAAAGGTGTGCAGCACAAAGCACGGGTCTTTAACATGCGCGCACTATAGCTGTGCGAAACCTACCCCGCGCCCCATTGCGTTACGCTGTGAATGGACGGCTCAGGAGCTTGCAGTGCTGCCAAAGAATGCGGACATCTTTCAGTGCTTCGACTGCTGTACTGCGAAAATCTGCTCCCTCGTACTCTACATCAAAATAACAAGGGGCTGACTTATACCAGTGATCACACAGAAATAAAACACGTTATCTGTAACGGTAATGAATCTAACAGTAGAAAACTATTCCCAAATAAATTACAGTACGAGGGGTACATTTTTATATGCATTTTAGTTACTTAACGAAGTACAGATTTCATGACTGTTGGGAATCACACCATTATTGGAGAATAAAAATGTATGTTATATAGAAGCTTCAATCACGCCACTGAATGACACAGACTATTACATTAAAATTATTTAGTTTTGTGGCACAGTAAGTGACAGACCGTAAGATGATCCTAAGTGGCCCCCACATTTTTATTTCTGGAAGAAAAAAGTGACATTCATCTCTGGCAATACTTTTTTATGTGAAGAAATAAAGGTGCGGGGTTTTGATTGGCGTTATAATCTAGGTCACCGTCCAATAAATGGTTGAGTAATTTGACTTAAGTCGGAGGAAGGTAAGAGCGCACAATCTCTAATAGGGCCACATGAACACACATATATAGTCGGCAAGCTAACTTCTGGTGCGTGGCGGAGAGTGCTTTGTATACAACTGTGACCACGGCTAGAAGAGCACTGTGAAAGTCGAAACCGACATCCCGTTAAAATCTTTGTGAACACAATGCGAACGGATTCCGAGTTTACTCGAGCTTCACGCCATCCGTTACAGATGGATTTCGAGATAAAAAAAATTTCTACACGCTGTCTGAAGACGTCATTCACTAATCTATTTGGAAGTTTGTACCTGTAGTCAATGTATCAAACTAGATTGTCCTCATGTATTTTTTACTTATTTGGCATATAGTTGTATTACTTTTGTCTTTAAGTTCCTCCCGCTTTTATGGATGGCCTCTTCAGAAAACGGAAGCAATTAAACGACACTGAAATACCTTCGGAGGTTTTTGATGATGATTATTCAATACTTCCTAGCGAGAATGAAGATCCTGATGACTGAGTGAACGGATGAACTTTCTGTTATGGTTCTGAGGATGATTCAGGTGACAGTGGCATCATTAGACGTGTGAGGTGTGAGGTGGCAATGTTTTCAAGTGAGTCCGACAATAACGATGAAGGTGATTCTTCTTGTGAATGATTTTTTCTTTATGTTAAACCTTTCGAGATGGCGCCAGTCTCAATCGGGCACTGGCTATGCCAGTGCAATAGTGGGACTTCGACACCGTCTCGAGTATATTAATAAAACATGAGTGCCAATATTCTTATCAACATATATATCTAGAAATACGACTTTCTTCGCGTACTACCACTTTCGATAGAATATTTTCTTCTACGGTCAACTCCCTTCAAACTGTTCTCGTCAGTAAACTATTGGCAGCCTCTAATAATAAAAGTAAAAAAAGGGGCTCTTTACTTACATATCTTGCAATGACCAACACAAATTTCCTAAATTCTCAATCTGTCGTCGCTAATTCGCCTATAAACTTTGGCAGCACCTTTTCCGAAATGGTAACTGTGGTATAAAAGACTCAGCTGTACTGCAGGTTACAACGAATATGTTTAAGAATTGGAATATTATATGCTGAAAATTTAATATCCACTTGCTCGTCGTTACTCCTACAGTATTTACCCAAAAAAAATCTATTTTATCACTGTAGGTTTCATTGCGAGTGGAATATCCCACGCGGTGGTAGGAAATAACTTTGATGTAGCAGAAAACGAATGAGGCACTGATAGCCAATACCTTTAATAAACTCTATATGATCACACAGTTAGAATTAAATAGTTTTTTTTAATTCTGACGGTGGCAAATATGTGCCCAACGGCGTACTCACCTGTTTATTTCGATTACGCAGAGAGGGTTTGCCTGTACGTTCGGTGGTCTGCAAACACATAATGTAAATTTTCCGCTTCATCACCGCTTTACAACATGAATATCGCTTAAAATATGAAAGGGGACAGAACAAAGTGTACACGGCACGCTCGGTGTTTACTGTTTTCACCCGGCTCCAGCAGACGTTTGCTTTTATGCAGTTAACCCTACAATGACAGGTCTAAGCGTGATGTAAGCCCCCAAGCGAGGTAAATGTAAAACTTTCATCTCCAATCATTATAGTGATTAAAGAAAACGTATCTAACGTGTTAAGAGGCGTACTTTAGTCATTTTGAAATTACTAGCCCCTTCTAGCACAAGAAATCTAAGAGAAGAGAGTCTCATCTCATCTCAACCAGCTATGGAACACCAAGCAGCCACAACTATGAAACTATATTACACATAAAGTAATATAACTTTTTCTCCGGTGCACATTGTAGCCCTGCAAGCTGAAACACCGAAATTACATAGCTACTGCCAAAAACAACTGGAGACACACGAAAACGGCGCAGAGGCAGTCCTAGAATATACAGTAATGTTACATATAATGCGTCTAAAATTGGGACTACGGTTTCGGTGACAGTAAATTAACACGTGGAATTATTTTTCCTTTTGTTTTTATTAAAAAAGAATAAGTCTGCAAAAAGCATTCTTAATTTTGAAACCATTTCTGGTTGTCGTCGAATGAGAGTTATTCTGCAGCAAAATGGGAGCGACTAATGGACGTATTATACAGAGTAAATTTGAAGTAGCGTGAACGAAAGGATTGCACGCAACACTTTGCTTTGATGCACATGATGTAGCTGCAATTGTAGAAACCTCCTTACACATAAATTAAGAAAACTAGGTCTCTGTCATGTAACAGTAATAGCGCAGACTAGGAGTATCACTGACAAAACTCTCGTCTGATCAATTCTTGAGTGTTGTCCGCATTCCGAGAGTCAAGTTGTCCTAGTAAAAGAGACACAGGAAACTGCTCGATTCGTTATCAGTTTGTTTAGCTAGGGCAAGTGCTTCGAGCAAATGCTCGTCTTAACGCTAGTGGGAGGAGCAGAATGAAAGAGGCGGTATGAAAAAAAATTCCTATAGCACGGATTCCGAGACGATGCAGGAGACAATACCTACCATAAATCATAAATCGAATAATAATTCTGACTTATACGGGCGGCATAATGACAGCTGTACATCGCATGTTAACAAATGAATTAAATTTGACGGGGTAGTCAAAGTTTTAATTATCACTTCGAAAAAATTAAGTTCCATAGTTAATTTTTTAATGTGTTTGCAGGTACATGCCTGCAGTCTGGGTACACACTGAAACCCCTGCCACAATACCGTAGATGTGCCGAAACAGAACGGCGTACCCTACTGAGAGTGGTGTAGGTTTTCTGCTATTGCAAGGGAACAAAAATCCAGGCTGAATTGACGGAAGTCTACGGCAACAACGAACCATCATATGAAACGGTGGCGAAGACTCTTCCAGTGTTCTAGAACAAGTCTGAATTACCTGAATATATATATATATCACCTGTGAACAATCGGCAATGTCATGGTAAGTGGAGGTCCTGTTGCTCGACGACAATCAAGAGGAAATCAGTCACGGATCAGGTTTCAACATGTCGCACGACATTTTAAATATGACAAAGGTCGTCGTCCACCGGGTTCCGCGACTGCTCACACCCACTCAAAAGGCCGCCGAGCCAGGGCAGCGGCGCAAATGTTGCAGCTGCGTCAGACCAGCCCAGCTGTCTTCCTTAGTCATCGTAGGAGAACTGCTGACGTTGTGGTCTGCTACAATGATGTGGTGGTAAAGCCGATTTCACACGAACGACTTCCGGTCAAAATCGACTACTATTCAAAGTGTGTGCGCCTTTTGTGCCTGCGTGTAAATCAGCAGCCAACCACGTCACTAGTACGTCTACGACTTCAATGATCCATAGATTGTGGAGGTCTCATTTTCGAGACGCTGCGAACTGCGCATGCCCAGAAACGGGCAGCGGCACTGCAGCAGTCTCTGCTAACTTCGGAACTTAACCTATTCTGTACGAGCTCACTCCTTTTACAGAAATGGATTTTCTACTTTCGTGTGTTCTTAATCTTTATTGTGTTGTTTGCTTTGTTTTCGTGGCACTGAAAAGGTTTCACGAGGTCCTCGTATTTTTCCTACTAGTGTTCTCCTCAAGAGCGACGAAGTATCTGAAAGATGATAACTATCTTTAAGGAGAAAATGCGTCCACTATGCTTAAATAAAAATCTAAGTATTTTAATAAAATTATTTCGACAGTGAAAACGTCAGAATTATCTGACGCGAAAAATAATTTTCGATGTAACAAGATACGTAGGGTAAAGTAAATAGGCGCGGTTCATTGCGTTCTAGATATTCACTGATGTGTTCGCAAGTGTTCTCGAACAAACAGATGTGTAGGTTTTTCATTAAAATTTTTGGACGACACTTGACCTATTCTTTCTGCTCTCAGGAGTGTAGAGAATAACCACACCTTTGACGAGAATATCAACTATGAATTTTGCTTTGGTCATTAGTAAGCTATATTACCGCGTGTTCTTAATTTTGTTACTATATTCGATTTTTTTCGTGAAAACGGTAATATCCCATAACCTCACTTTCACCTTCAGATGCCAAACTGCACAGCAGACAGCTCTCACATTTTTGGCGCTGACATGTTAAACGAATACGACCATTCGAAACAGACGATAGTCAGTACACGAATGAAAAGTCTGGGGCGCTGCAGCAGACTCACTTATCTGGAGTTGTCAACTGACTGTGAACAAGAAGGTCGCTCGTTTAAATGGGGCTTAAGGGGCGAATAAGAAAATAGGAATGTGGAACCTACTATGAACAGCATAGTGAACGCATTATCATAGCTAGGACAAGACACGAAGCCACACTGTAGTCGCATTCGGGAAGACGATGGTTCAAACCCGTGACCGGCCATCCTGATTTAGATTTCCCGTGATTTCCCTAAATCACTTTAGGTAAATGCCGGTTTGGTTCCTTTGAAAGGGCGACGGGACAGATGACTTCGCTGTTTGGTCCCTTCCCCCGAATCAACCACCAACCACACGAAGCCCACGCCTATCACAGTAATAAAAATTTACATGCCAGCTAGCTCCACAGATGATGAAGAGACTGAAGAAACGTATGACGAGGTAAAATAAATTATTCAGATAGTTAAACGAGACAAAATTCAATTGTAATTGGGGATTGGACCTCGATAGTAGGAAAAAGGAAGAGAAGGAAAAATAGTAGGTGAATATGGACTGGGGGGGGGGGGGGGGGGGAAGGAACGAAAAAGGAAGCCGCCTGGTAGAGTTTTGCTCAGAGCTAATTTAATCATGGCTACCACTTGGTTTAAGCTTCATAAAAGAAGTCTGTATATATGGAAGAGACCTGGAAACACCGGAAGATTTCAGATTAATTATGTAATTGTTAGACAGAGGTCTAGGAACTAGATTTTAAATTGTAAGACATTGCCAGGGGCAGTTGTGGACTCTTGACCACAATTTATTGCTTCTGAACTGTAGACTGGAACTGAAGAAACTGGAAAAAGATAGGAAGTTAAGGAGATAGCACCAGGAAAAGTTGAATGAACCAGAGGTTGTTGAGAGCTTCAGGGGGAGCATCAGGTAACAGTTGACTAGAACAAGGAAAAGGAATACAGTAAAAGATGAATGGGCAGCTTTAAGAGATGAAACAGTGAAGGCAGTAGAGGATCAAGATGGTAAAAAGATGAGGCCTAGTAGGAATCCTTCGACAGCACATAAGATATTGAATTTAGTTGATGAAACGAGAAAATTTAAAAATTTTGCAAATGGAACAGAAAAGGGAATCGGGAATCAAACGTCTAAAAAATGAGACACACAGGAAGCGCAAAATTGCTTGCTAAGCAGGAATGGCTAGAGGACAAATATAAGAATGTAGAAACATATTTCACTAGGGGAAAAAAAAGATACCGCCTAGAGGAAAATTAGAGAGACCTTTGGAGAAAAGAGAACCACCTGTATGAATATCAAGAACTCAGATGGAAAACCAGTCCTAAACAAAGAAGGGAAAGCCGAAAGACAAGAGTAGTACACAGAGGATCTACACAAGGGATATGTACTCGTAGGATAATGACAAGGTGATTTTCGAGGTAAGAAGTTTCCCAAACAGCCAAAATGAAGACATCTGCAACGAGTGTCTCCAACGAGTCATCCACCATGGAAAACATTATGTTGCACTGATGATGTTGGTTCGTGGGGCGCTCAACATCGTAGTCATCAGCGCCTGTACAAGTTCCTGTCTCACCACTACCCGAATGATGATGAGACGACAACGACAAGACAAACATCCAGTCCCCGGACGGAGAAAATCCCTGGCTCGGATTATGTTGTATTGAGGAGTGAACAGACAGAGGGCGGGGACCAACGGCATCGCCAAATATTTCAGTTGCAGCTTGACTTTTTTTTTCGATATGATAATTGAAGCGTTATGACTAGCCCTCCGAGATAAAGGGCGGGGGATAATTCCTAACACGCTACGTCGAAAACGCGGTTAACGGAGTAGATATGTTGATGCAAACAGGAACAACAAAATAAAACGATGAACTTCAAAAGTCGTTGAAGAGATCATGTAGAAGAACATATCCAGAAAGAAATGGGAAGGGGAGGCTCAAGCTACTAGAATGGCGGGCTGGAAGTAGTAGTAGCTGCTGCTGCTGCTGCTGCTGCTGCAGCAGCAGCAGCAATGGCAGCAGCTCGGCCGGATACAGCTGTGCTGTGACAAGACGCAGCGCGGAAGCGCTGACAGCTGAGGGGCGGCAGTTCAGTCGCCATGAAAGGGTAGCGGCGCGCTTCTAACCGCAAACACTGCGCGGGAATTTCCTCTGCGTCGCAGATCACGCCCCTTCTGTGCACAGCTTCTACGCAGCTGCTCGCTGGTTCCTTCTTCAAAATTCTGTACACGTAATGTTCTGCGTGTTGTTTGAAGGAACATAGTTTTTAGGTTTCCGTGCCTCAATCTGTAAAAATGACAACACTTATCGGCGAAGGCTACCACGAACGTTTCCGTTTCTCGCGTAATCTCTATTAAATATTACTTTTGTAATAAACGCTGTCAAACCACGACAAATCGTCTGTCGTATCAGCTTCATTGTAGCACTAATACATGTAAATTTACGTTTATAGCGGTATACCTTCGACATAATTGTCACTTTCTTTCATGGAAATAATTCTGATTGCCGTTTGATTTTAACTTTTGATATATCCACTGGTTTTTTTCCGGAATCAGGTCTTTATATGCATTACAGTTGGGTAAACGCAGGCGTAAAGTCTGTTGTCCTGACGCTGAAAGCCAAAAAGGAAACCAAGTGTAAATAAAAAGAGAGGAAGAAGAGTTGTATCTGACAAATATGTTGTATTGTATGTTAACCTTGGGCCTAGAAACGACGGAGAGGCTCCGTCCCCGCCGCGGCCGCAGTGGTCCACAACCCCACGACGACTACCGCAGTCCACTTCACCCCTCCGCCGCCCCACACTGAACCACGAACCACTCTTTCAGGGTTATTGTGCGGTTCGGCCCCCGGTGGACGTCGCATTTACACGATACTTTTGTACAACAAATCGTACCAAAAAGGACGCGTTTTTGGAATTCTTAACATGGCGCATAAATTAATGCGTATATTTTCATAGTAAGCAAGTATAGATATAAAACCCACCAAACCCACCTATACCGGCACTTTTGTTTTTCAAATACGCAAATCAAAATGGCGACAATTGGATTTGCTTCTGCGAACCAATCGTAGAACAGAATACGTGACGTCACACAAACACCATGATAAATGGAAATACTGAAGTCATATTGTACGAGCAGAGTGATTACTAGCTTCTTATCGAGTCACGTTCATGATTTCGCCAACTCTCAACCAAATCATCATCTATCAACTTACCTAAGCCTCGAGCTACAGAACAGATCAAGCTGTCACCACAATCTGGATACATAAAACAGTTAAGGTAATATTGATTAAATATTGAAATAAGCATTCGAAGTGTCCTAGTTAACCACCAGAAACACGTTTACATAATGTCACGTGTAATGTGCTATGATTATCCAATCCGGATTATTTTTAGTATGATTCGTTGCACAAAAACAGTGGGAAATGTGAGGTCGTTGTATACAATTATTACCACGATTCGAAGTTAAAAAGAGTTTGAAGATTGGTTCATTATTGCAGGAAAAGGAATTTTAGGTAATGTAACCAGTAAGCATTTGAAAAATATGCAGGGATAGATACTTCACGCAGGGATAAGGAAACAGAGAAACGTATCGGGTTGCATCTTCAAGCTAGACAACTCTTATGGCCATAAATCCGTGTAGGTCCGTTTCACAGCCCTAGGCATTTGCTCTTGTTTCAACCATACGATGCCGTACGGAGTGGCAGCGCAGTTTGAGGCGGCATATCACGAATGTGTGTGTGTGTGTGTGTGTGTGTGTGTGTGTGTGTGTGTGTGTGTGTTTTGTCCTTAGCGTTAGTTTAAGTTGGTTTAAAGTGGTGTGTAAGTCTAGGGACCGATGACCTCAGCAGTTTGGTCCCTTAGGAATTCACATACATTTGAACCATAGGATGACTATGACTGGGGCTCTAGTAATGTCGAAATAGCAATGGGATCTGTTATGTGCACCTGGAATGGCAGGTTTCAGACGTGTCCACACCCAGTGGGAATATAAATTTAGTGGAATAGTAGGTTCTCCTGCCAGCACGAAATGTGGGTATTACCAAATGTCTCGTGTTATTCTCAAGGTAATTTGTCTTTCAAGTTCACATTTGAGTGCTGTTTTGACATCGGCATATTTTTTTTCTTCAGTTGATTTGATTTAATGGGTTTAACGCATTTTAACGCACATGGTGTTTTTAATAACAAACGCGATCTGTCATGTCAAATACAATGCGATTGTTAATTCCTATTATAGAACCTTCTGGTGCTCTTCCATAGAACAATTTTCTGTTGCTCCAGATCTGAAGATGGCTGTATAATCAGCGAAAACTAGTCGTTACGTAATGTTATTTACTTGCGATCTTGATTATTAAAAGTTTTTACTAAAAATTTTAACTTTAAGTAAAAAATGTTGTATTTTCATCTTCTACATACCGAACACCGAAAGCCAATGAAAGAAGTCAAAAAAAAATAAAGCCACTCGATACTTCGAGAAACTTCCGCTAGAAGCTAATTTCAAAACTGGCAAACAATGACACCGAAATTAGCAAAAAACAGCATAAAATAAAATAATTTTTACCTGTTCACAGGACGCAAGACAATAGGTCTTCTGATTGTTAATAGCTTCTTTTAACCAATCCATGTTAATGCTGAGACACAAATCTTCATTATTCAAGCGATAAGCGAACAAAGACAGACGGCTGTTTCGTTACGCAATTAACACGTCCTGAGCTAAAGCTTTAGAGTGTCAAACGAGTTCGGTGCCGAGTGCTTCTAAAGACTTCATATTTCCCGTGATCTAGCAGTTTATTTTTGTCACTCTGAGCTGGATCATTCGGGTGTGGGACGAAACTACCAGAGATTTAATTAGTGGGTGCGCTATTTCAACGAAACGAGTAAAAGTAACATCCTATTTGTGTGATGGCCTTCATTAACTGTACTACACTGATACTGAACAAATGGTCGCGGGATCGCCACGCCCATTTAAACGCGTATGATATAGTCACGATTCCTATACATACAATTCACAAGAAAACTTCGGGAATCACAGCCTAACATGTCTTGTAATTGTTATACAGGGTGTTACAAAAATGTACGGCCAAACTTTCAGGAAACATTCCTCCACACAAAGAAAGAAAATATGTTATGTGGACATGCGTCCGGAAACGCTTACTTTCCATGTTAGAGCTCATTTTATTACTTCTCTTCAAATCACATTAATCATGGAATGGAAACACACGCAACAGAACATACCAGCGTGACTTCAAACACTTTGTTACAGGAAATGTTCAAAATGTCCTCTATTAGCGAGGATATATGCATCCACCCTCTGTCGCATGGAATCCCTGATGTGCTGATGCAGCCCTGGAGAATGGCGTATTGTATCACAGCCGTCCACAATACGAGCACCAAGAGTCTCTACATTTGATACCGGGGTTGTGTAGACAACAGCTTTAAAATGCCCCCATAAATGAAAGTCACGAGGGTTGAGGTCAGGAGAGCGTGGAGACCATGGAATTGGTCCACCTCTACCAATCCATCGGTCACCGAATCTGTTGTTGAGAAGCGTATGAACACT
This sequence comes from Schistocerca serialis cubense, assembly GCF_023864345.2. Lineage (NCBI taxonomy): Eukaryota > Metazoa > Arthropoda > Insecta > Orthoptera > Acrididae > Schistocerca > Schistocerca serialis. The sequence goes on along the minus strand of NC_064638.1, from coordinate 355,920,344 downwards.
TCGACTGAAATGTGCAGGAGCTCCATCGTGCATGAACCACATGTTGTGTCGTACTTGTAAAGGCACATTTTCTAGCAGCACAGGTAGAGTATCCCGTACGAAATCATGATAACGTGCTCCATTGAGCGTAGGTGAAAGAACATGGGGCCCAATCAAGACATCACCAACAATGCCTGCCCAAACGTTCACAGAAAATCTGTGTTGATGACGTGATTGCACAATTGCGTGCGGATTCTCGTCAGCCCACACATATTGATTGCGAAAATTTACAATTTGATCACGTTGGAATGAAGCCTCATCCGTAAAGAGAACATTTGTACTGAAATGAGGATTGACACTGTTGGATGACCCATTCGCAGAAGTGTACCCGTGGAGACCAATAAGCTGCTGATAGTGCCTGCACACACTGTACATGGTACGGAAACAACTGGTCCTCCAGTAGCACTCTCCATACAATGACGTGGTCAACGTTACCTTGTACAGCAGCAACTTTTCTGACGCTGACATTAGGGTTATCGTCAACTGCACGAAGAATAGCCTCGTCCATTGCAGGTATCCTCGTCGTTATAGGTCTTCCCCAGTCGCGAGTCATAGGATGGAATGTTCCGTGCTCCCTAAGATGCCGATCAATTGCTTCGAACGTCTTTCTGTCGGGACACCTTCGTTCTGGAAATCTGTCTCGATACAAATGTACCGCGCCACGGCTATTGCCCCGTGCTAATCCATACATCAAATGGGTATCTGCCAACTCCGCATTTGTAAACATTGCACTGACTGCAAAACCACGTTCGTGATAACACTAACCTGTTGATGCTACGTAGTGATGTGCTTGATGTTAGTACTGTAGAGCAATGGGTCGCATGTCAACACAAGCACCGAAGTCAAAATTACCTTCCTTCAATTGGGCCAACTGGCGGTGAATCGAGGAAGTACAGTACATACTGACGAAACTAAAATGAGCTCTAACATGGAAATTAAGCGTTTTCGGACACATGTCCACATAACATCTTTTCTTTATTTGTGTGTTAGGAATGTTTCCTCAAAGTTTGGCCGTACCTTTCTGTAACACCCTGTATAAGGTGCATCCAAAGTGCAAATCATTTATTCAATTACTAAATAATCTCTTTCGGCAAGTCAATGGAGAAATTCCGTTCCCGCGTGGAGTTTCCGAACGCCGTAGCACCGAGATTAGATCATCATTTGGTGCACACATTCCGCAGAGTAATGCGTTAGTGTGTCTTCCGACGAAAAGATTGCTCTAATTACAGCAGGTCACTAGGGAGCCGGCGAAATGGACGGCGTAGTTGCATCGCCGGCGTGAACACCGTGGCCTAGACACACAAATATTGCAGACAAGCAAATAACAAGGCACGGCGCGCTGCTGGCAGCCAAAACCATTACTGTAGCTCAGCTGGAACCGTCCATTCGGACTGTGCCCTACGCTCTAATTACCCCAGGGGCTGCGAAATACGCATTTCTAACAAAATATCACTATAAGCGATAGTTAAAGGTGGCGGACTGTGTCCGAGCACAACATTCTCAAAGGGTCGGCTGGCACCCACAGTATGTTGCTGTGGTCATGTGGTTCATAGTGCCTGTACAAAAATGGCACAAAAGCTAAACGAAAGTGCAGACATCATGCCAGAACTTGCTGTTTGGCTTTTTCATACCATTTTTGAACAGGCACTATAAACCACATGACCACAGAAACTTGCTGCATGCATCTTATTGTTGATACTTGCAAATAATGCAATAGTTATAACCTTCTGAAGAAAGGCGCTAAATGCCTTTAACCGATGAATAAATAAAATTTCTTTTATGCAACTGGATGCTGATTATTTCGATATGTACAAAAACAGTTGCTGAAGATGTATAAAATAGTAAAACTGATAAATATTGTTTGTTTGCTTTACGTCATACATTGTTAAAACACAGTTCCGCCTTCAATGCTAAAATTTGCATCGCTATTAGCATAGTATCCTCCCTTTTCTAAAAAAATCTGCTGAGGCCTGCAACTGTAAAGCGAAGCGCTTGTAGTTCCGAAGACGCAACTGTAAAGCGAAGCGCTTGTAGTTCCGAAGACGCAACTGTAAAGCGAAGCGCTTGTAGTTCCGAAGACGCAACTGTAAAGCGAAGCGCTTGTAGTTCCGAAGACGCCGCAGGTTTCAGTTCAGCACGCCGAAACATATTTAGATTTTTGAATAGTAGGCCTAAATCTCGCTATCGGATGCCTGAATGGTCCTTCGAATTATTGCGTTAGCTACAAGAGACGGGTCCAAACGCGGGCGATATTTGTCTGGAAGTGGGTGAGCCTTTTCTTCCTTAGTAAGAGTTACTGCATTTCAGCAGAGTAGCTCCACATGTTCCGTTCAGTGATCAGTGGCAATATAATAGGAAGCCACGTTAGGTTTTCTGGCGCACTTTGCTCGGTGAATTGACCTTAAACAAGAAGTGATAGTTCCAGCTCGGTATGCACTTGCATATACGTCAAAGTTCGATGAGCGTGTCATGATGGATAGTACTGACTGCACCTCATTTCGTTGTCCCTGTGAGTGCAGACAACACAAAGAGTGTAACTGTAGTGGGTGCCTCTCATACGCCCGTCTCACTCTGCACCTGGCAGTTCCATCAGCACAGCGTTATCGTACCTGCTGCTGTTGCTCATTCCAGCACGCATCACTAGAGTCCGGAGTACCGTATCCTACGCCGACACCCGAGACATTACTCTTGTATGTATGTATGTGTGTGTGTGTGTGTGTGTTCCTGTTCTATCGTTCACAATTCACTAGATAATCGCGATTGATGTGACCCAGTTTAGGATAATATGCGATTGTATTCTGCTCTATGTCACCTAATGCTTCCATTATGTCGGCAAGTCCACGGAAGAGAACCAGTAGACTTCTGCCGTGACAGGGAATCATTGCTGTAACAATCCAAAATTGTTTCCTGACGTAGTCCCTTTTGATTCACGCACTACGTCCAACATTTTTGCACTGCATTGATTTCATCCCTAAAGTGAGATTATAATAGAGGGTCTGCAAAAACCCATCTATGGCTGACTGCCTAACCTCGTCATAAGGATCCAAATGTGTTCCATTCATGAATTTCTCTAGAGGTGGCAGAGGTCCTAAATCTGTCCCATATTTATGTACTCGCGGCGCGCCCCGACTTCGCACGGGTAGCACTAATTATTTAGGACTGGAAGCCTTCCGGGGCGCTCCCCCGTGAATCATTCGGCTTGTGAAACTCATTTCAAAACCCCTTCATATGCACACAGGAAAACGCGGCGGGGGACTTCATATTGTGTGTAGATTTACAAATCTAGCTTGTGCTCGCGTATTAGATACATTCAGCTTAGATAATTTGCGTAGTACACTCTAATCACCCACGATGGAATTATCCGACGGCGGAAATCAGTAGACGTGATGTACATGTATAGACTAAGAAATGTAAAAAACCTTTATGTATTCTTTGCATGATTTCAGGTAATCTGTATGATTTATTCAAGAGAAAGAGCTACACAAACTGATCAAGTCAGTAACCCGTTAGCCCACCTCTGGCCCTTATGCAAGCAGTTATTCGGGTTCGCATTGATTCATAAGAGCTGTTGGATGTCGTGCCAAATTCCCTCCAGTTGAGTCGTTAGATCATCAAAATTCTGAACTGCCCGTAAGGCTCCAAACGTTCTCAACTGGGGAGAGGTATGGCGACCTTCCTGACCAAAGTAGGGTTTGGCATTCGGCGTTTGAGGGCGGGCATATCTTGCTGAAACGCAAGCCCATGATGCCTTGCCATTAAGGGCAATGAAACGAGGCTAGAATGTCGTCGATGTACCGCTGTACTGCAAGGGTGCTGCAGATGACAACTAAAGGCGTCCAGCTATGAAAAAATACGACACGCCAGAGGCGGGAGACAGATTGGTATCCTACCGCCGTTCGGGGCATCTACAGACGCGTCTTCGGACTGGATCTCATTGTCTGGAGTAGAACTGTCTTCAGTAACGTGTCCCGCTTCCAACTGAGCCCCGACGACCGGCAGTGGGATACCGACCTCACTGTAGCCCACTACGCGTTCCGATGACCAAAAGTGATGGTCAGGGGTGCCATTTCTTTTATAGCAGGACCACTTTGGTTGTCATCCGTGGCACCCTTGCAGCACAGCGGTCGACGACGATATTTTACGCCTCATTTTGTTGTCCTTCGTGGCATGCCATCCTGAGCCCACATTTCAGCAACAAATACCCGCCCGTACACAGCGAGAGTTTCTACTGCTGATCTTCGTACTTGCCAAATACTGTAATGGCCGGAAAGGTCGCCGGATATCTCCCCAATTAAGCTCGGGATCTCGGGATTTTGACCATTTATTGCTTCAACTAGACACAATTTGGCACTAAACACCTCGGGAGGCCATTCACACAAGAGTCATGTATTTGTATAAATATGCCGTCAAACTTTCCAGAGGCTCTCCCCTCCCTCATACAGCGAGCCAAGTTCGAAAATTTTGCTTCTTGTTCAATCCATTTCGTAAAGAAACGCGCGTAAAGCCAACACGTAACACTACACACAGAACAAAAACACTAGCGCTGTGTAACGGCATTTAGTGGTAGTAGGCCAGAACAGTGTAAATCTGTACAGACACAGCAGTGGGACACTGATTTTGTGTTCCCAAGATGCTGACAACATTTTGCGAACATCAATTGTCCAGTACTAGCTGCGAACAATGTTTCAGAAGATGTTTAGAGCTCAGAGTAAATGCGCTTTTGGTAAGTAGACGTTATGAAATCATTTCCAGACAGGTTTACGGCATACTCAGAAAGGAAATTATTACAATCCATAAAACATTTTAGTAGGATATGATTAACGAAATTTAAACTGCACATTCTTCGTTTGTTATTGTTGATAATGTCACCAGTCCAAAGACGGCTTTGACGCAGCTATCCATGCTACTCTGTCCAGTTCAAGCCTCTTCATCTCCGAGTAACTACTGCAACCTACACCCTTCTGAACCTGCTTACTGTATTCATCTCTTGGTCTCCCTCTGCGATTTTTACCCCCCACCCCGCGCGTTTCTCTCCAGTACTAAATTGGTGATTCTGACGCCTCAGAATGTACTCTGTCAAACAGTCCCTTCTTCTAGTCAGGTTGCATCACAAATTTCTCCTTTCCCCAATTCTATTCAGTACCTCTTCATTAGTTACGTAATCAAACCATCTAATCTTCAGCATTCTCCTGCAGCACCAGCACTTCCTGATAACTTAAATCTATACTCGATGTTAACAAATTTCTCTTCTTCTTTTCTTGCCATTGACAGTCTACATTTTATATCTTCCCTACTTCGACAATCATCAGTTACTTGCTTCCCAAATAGCAAAACTCATCTAATAATTCGTGTCTCATTTCCTAATCTAATTGCCGCGCGGGGCAACCGCGCGGTCTCAGCCGTTTGTCACGGTCCGCGCGGCTCCCTCCCGTCGGAGGTTCGAGTCCTCCCTCGGGCATGGGTGTGCGTGTCGTCCTAAGCGTAAGTTAGTTTAAGTTAGATTAAATAGTGTGTAAGCTTAGGGACCGATGACTCAGTAGTTTGGTCCCATAAGACCTTACCACAGATTTCCAAAATTTCCTATCTAATTCCCTCAGCATCACCCGATTATCATCGTTTAGCTTTTGTTGATGTTCATGTTATATCCTCTTTTCAAGACATCGTCCACTCTGTTCGACTGCTCTTCTAAGTCCTTCACTCGATTTGATTTTTTTTTTTAAACATCAAGTTGTAAATTGTCTATTCCGTAATTAAAGTGATAATCCCGTAACGGTACGGAAATCCACAATAGTTGGCAGTCATGAAACACATCCAGCATGACTAAGCAGATCTAGGTGGTATTTGGTTTACATGGGCCACGCAGCAAATTCGAACGTAAAAGAAAAAGTAAAAATAAAACAAATTTTGTAAATATCAAAGAAATCTCCTCTTACCCAAATTCGTATATGTAAGGTGACAATGAGCTGAATGATATTTAGCCGACAACAGAATAGACATATCTTGAAAGATGTGAAACATTTCTTCACTAGTTTCGTTCTGAGCTTCAGAAAACAATCACGGACACATGCATATAATTTTGAATTCATGAGACGAATAAGAAATACTAAACCACTTATTAATCAGAACACGCAGCATAATATAGCTTGAACTGCGTGGCCATACGCGAGTACAAGCAGCCAACGAAAAAATGTGAGCAGCTTAGTGAGCTACCAATAAGGCTGAGGCACTGGACGTACGTCAGTCGTCTCTTGCTGGTATTTATAGCAATTTGCTAAAGGCAAGAAGGTCGATAGCTGTTTTCTTATGAACTTTATGGACAACGGATAAGGCATCACACGAATAAAAATGTCTTCTCTTGCAGCCCGTTAACGAATACGTTCAATTTTTGCGTGGAACAGTGATGCGAATCAGGTAGTTACAGAGTCGCTAACGGACCCTCAGGATAAATGCACTTCACCTGAGGTGATTCGTCGAGCACTCCTGGCAAAAGGAAGACAAAGAAATACTACAGTCTGCTTCTCATCGTCGCACTGAGGCGAAAAGGGCAGATATAAAAGTAAGCGAGGAATTTATAATCGACTCACGTGCCTCGATAAAGACCGCCGCAACCTATGGGGTGTCCGGTCGATTATTTGCCTATTTTCTGGAGACCGAACAATTTCATTGCAAGACACAGTTCTGTACCGTCGCCTATTAAACAAAATGGTGCATAAGAAATATACAAGCAGACATACAACTGAATTAAAGACATTTTTAGCAAACAAAACCTAGTGCAAAGACAGAGTTTCCCAACGTTAATAAAGCGCGTAAACATGTACAAATACCCGATGATATCGTACGAGTACGTGGCCAGTAACTAGCTATTGCGGAGAAATTACAGATGGAATGGCCACAAAGACCTATCAATGGAGAGTGTAGGTGGCAGACTCACATTTAGAAAGAGAACCCTAAAAGGAAGTAACTCACGGGCGAAAGAGCTCGATTACGAAACTCTCGTTCGCCCAATTCTACAATCTTTCTGCCCATAAAATATCCAAAGTGCGAATATAAAGGGGGTGAATATGAGTAGTGCAATTTTTATACTCTGACACAAACTCCGCGATGGCTTTCGGAGTACTGATATAGATAGAACAGCAATAAAAACAACGATACAACCGCATATATCGAACGACATAATGTTTCGCTGATGCCAATTCCCATATGGCCAGAACACCACAATAACTGTATAGCTTGCACTATGAGGATCACTGCCTCTGGCAAATGCATTAGTTATCTTGCTTAGTAATTCCAAACTTTATCATAAATCTCAAGCGTAACAACGTTCCCCAAGAACGCAGGCCTCAAAACGTGTAAGTTTCTAGCACGAACGAACTTCTACGAAGAAGGCGTTAATGCCAAACTACCTGTCTGAGACACCTGCAGACATCCACTTCGATTAATAAATACTTCTTTCAGTCAGCGTACCTGTTTATAATTTCGTTACAAAGCCTGAAATGTCATGTGCAACAATATAATATTTTCGGAATAAATCTTCGCTATCCGCATCGGAGTGTGCACTGTTTTGAAACTTACTGGCAGATAAAAGCTGTTTGCTGAACAAGGACGCGAAACCGGAAGCGGTATCCAGCATTACTCTGCCAGGAAGTTTCAAAACAGCGTACACACTACTATCCTTTCTTTTCAGAGTGCTGGTTCCACTAGATAAGCAGGAATGCTTCTGTGAAGTTTGGAATCTAGGTGAGAGCTAGTGGCAAAAGTGAAACTGAGAGGACGAGTCGTGAGCCGTGCCCGCAAAAGCCAAGGTTCCTGGTGCGAGTCACGGTTCGGCGCATAGATTCAATCAGCAAGGAAGTTTCAGTCTAATACATGTCCACACACCCCAGAAAAGTTAACAGTCTCTACAAAAAACTATTACAAAAGTATTGCAATAAACGTTGTTATTTTAGCCGTGACGAATGTCGTCGAATTCAGTGGTTGTTGTTCATAAACTGGAATTAAACGATACACGTAATAACAGACCGCGATAATGCATTGGTGTGGTGTAGCACCAACATCAACAGAGGCAGTGATAACCGTTACATACATCCCTGAATCAGTTTCACATGGATGTTGGATACTTCGTGGAATTACAGTTGGAGAAAAAAAACATCCGTCATTCTTACAGGCCTAGTTTGTTAAGGATGGGGCAGGTATTACTCGTCGTCTTCCCGGTGTTTGCCTGAAGTAATTTGGGGAAGCCACGGAAAACTTAAGTTTGGAATTACATCCTCCATCCAACAGAAGACAAGGTAGGTCTGCTAGCAACAGCGCAAACTCGTTCGGTTTATCCCTAGTGTACGATGCTGTTTTGTTTATAAATTTTCGCAAAGAAATTTTTTCATAATACAGTTCGGGCCAAAAGTCGTTTGTCACAAATGCGCTTGATGTAAAAAGACTAAACAAAATAAAAGTAAAAAATTATTAGTTCAACGAACCTACGGAAGATGGTCGGTGTGGTTTCTATGCTGTTGTAAGCAAATACTTCATTTTTCCACCCCTGATTTACAAAACTTTTAGCAAATCCTCTGGGACTGTAGGTTTTCATATTCCGATTGGATTTGTTCCTTCAAATGCTCAACATCCTGACGGAATAAACCTCATTTTTTAGTATATCCAAGACTGCAAAATCCCAGGGTGTGATACCGGGGGATCGTGGAGGCCAATCTAAAGTACCCCCTCTACCAATCCACTCGTCTAAGTTTTCATTTGGAGAGTCTCACAATAATTCCATAATGCTCCATCTTGTTGCCACATCAACTGTTCCCTAAGTGGCTGCAGACGTTCAAAAAGTTACTGTTTTCCAGGTGTAACAACACTTCTCTTAAAGCATATCTAGGTAATTTACAGGCTCGACAGTACTGTTAGAAAATAAGGTCCGATTAGTCCATACACTCACACAAGAAGAGTTTGTCTTCAGCGCCAGATAGGAATTCGTAGAAACTCAGCAGACACAGTTGTCTCTCTTCATCATGCTGCCATTCACCTTATAATTCGCTTCGTTGCTCTAAAGAATGCGTTTCCAAAACTTGGGATAAGCTTCTTGTCGGACGGCGCGCGATTTTTAAAATTCCATACGCCTGTCCGAATCATCTTCACTTAGTTCTTTAAGGAAAGTAGGGTTGCATGATCACAATTTCACCTTTTTGTTAATCCTTTGTAAGCCTGCTTTGCTATTCCGAACTCCTTGAACGCTTTGCTTTGAGATGTGGTCGTTGACTGCACGAAACATTGGGTGACAACATTATCTTTAGCAGTAACGAACTTTGACCTACCTGAACGAGAAAGCACCGCTATCGACTCAATTTCTTCAAGTCTTACATTTATTTTGCGCATAGCTTGTCGTGACGGAGGCTTGGTGTTTGGAAAAAGTACCACGAACAAATCACAAACACTACCGGAATTACGGTCACGTTTCCACCATATTTGCAAAACAAACACACCCTGTTCTGTAGTAAAGATTCTATTCATTCTTTCTATTCATATATGGGTATATAACACACAAACAATATAAGCTCAAATTGCCAGCATCAACTGACTTAGGGGACCTACGCACAAGTTCACAACTGGCTACCACTACGCTAGGCAAAACAAAGTCTATGTATTGCTTGTGACCACTAATTTAAGTCCCGACACGTACAATGTTTGTGCTACATTCCTTGTTCATTTCTCAGCATCACTCACTGTCCGACAACAGAACCGAGAGAATAACATTTGGTTTCCATTTTGTGTACCGTAAATTTCCAAGTCTTGCTAAAGGCGTCGGAGGTAGCTGTTGTATCTCAGCGTCAGTACTGTCCAGTTGGTCGCTCGCTCTTTGCCTGGACGGTGCTACCGTAACTGCCGCTAATACTCATTCCTGCACGCGCTACTGGCCACGCACCTCTTCCTGTAACCGACCGCTATAACAAGTGACGCATTATTACGTGCCCTACCTGCCCCCTACATTTCACACAGTTTGTTGCCATTAATTGTAAGCAAAGTCACGCACAAATGTGCCATTACGCCGTATGGTCAAGCGCAGTTTAATAATGCGTCCATCATATATTTTGAGTACCACGAACAAATCACAAACACTACCGGAATTACGGTCACGTTTCCACCATATTTGCAAAACAAACACACCCTGTTCTGCAGTAAAGTTTCTATTCATTCTTTCTATTCATATATGGGTGTATAACACACAAACAATATAAGCTCAAATTGCCAGCCAGCATCAACTGACTTAGGGGACCTACGCACAGCAGAGATAGAGAGAGAAACTGCCGCAAAAATGCAACACCCTCTAGGACAAGGTCGTTTTAGTGGCAAGTGAGGTGACAGGTAGTTCATCATTTTGGGAGTTTGTGAAAATCATTTCAGACCAAATGAAACACACATGTGTAAAGTGTGTCCAAACAGTCATATCAGTACACAGTGTAGTCCCCTCTGCCTGCAACGCATGCATGTATTCTCGTACTCAAACCAGTAGAAAGGTGCCAAATGGCATTCTGCGATAAACTGTCCCAAGCTCATGCGCCTTTTGTTACAGTTCGGCAATGATTCTCGTAGGCCCTGGAGAACGAGAAAGTTCCCGCTTCATCATGTCCCATACGTGTTCAATTTGTGAAAGATCTGGCGAACTTGCACGTCTGGGCAATAGTTGTACACCACGAGGAGCACGTTGCATTGTAACGCCCGTAAGTGGACATGTGTCGTCATGCTGGAAAAACACGCCATCTTTCTGTCCAAGACGTGGCAGTAGCATGGGGATAACAGCCCATGCAATGTAGCAGGCATTTTTACTTTATGCTGCAAAAACACCAAATGTGACCGCACGTTGTAACTAATACCGCCCCCCCCCCCCCTCCGAAAAAAAATCCATGAATTCTGATATGGGACCCATGTGTCTTGGGATACACCTGTTAGTCCAACACTAGCATACATACAGACAGAACATTCTCTCAATCACTGAAGACAACACGGCACTATTCCAACCTCCGGTCAACTCTCTCACAACAACACAGTAACTGTGCTTCCCATAGGCCCACAATGCGATCCCTTTCAAACGGCTGTAGCTGTTCAACAGCAGTACGTCAGTGCGGCTTGGCCGAGACCTAGAATGAATGTTCCAAACAATGATTATAATGATGATGATTTCAGGTGAGGGGCGCTCAACATCATGGACATCAGCGCCCTGACGAAAAGTCAGCATGGCAATCTCATGGGTGGGGACGAAGGCAGTCCACACATGCGGAGCAGTTTACAATGCATTAAAGTCTGCCTCACTTCCGTAACAATTTAGGGATGAGGCCAGACAGTTCACAAAATGTCACATCTCTGGTAACACTGGAATCAGTATCAGTGAGGATGGTTGGCATATCTCCATCGAGACTGATTGCTGCCTGATATCAGTATATAAGACAAACGTTGCAAAATATGGTTACCTGAAAGTGGCACACCACAAACCTCACAGAGTAGCACGTGTTAAAAGGCTATGTTCGATGCGCAGCCTGGTAAGCAGAACCTCCTTCCAGCAGGGAGGCTGACATTAAGTGTGATCGATTTGAGCGACAGTAGTTTGTTTCCATAACCTTCAACCATTCAGTCTCCCACTGACGCATGATGGGTCTGTCAGAAAATGGTATGATGGTGTGCAACGGGATGGGACATTGGCAGACAACACCATGCTGATATGCTTCCTTGGCCGCTTTGTTCACCTCTAAACCTGGCATGGTTACTGCAAGCAGAGTCAAAACAGAGTCCACAGACAGGCCTCCTGAACGCTATATAATTGTCGGTGACAAATGACTCACAAATACTACAACCCCTCAGTATGTGGATATGATACCCTGGTGCCACTGAACACATTTCGCATGGGCGATGCATTTCTTTCCTGCTTTACATGTAATATAGGGCAGAATCTCTTGGTACACATCATGTGGGTAACGAGTCATTAGGTATTCAGCATTTGTACGTTATGTGACAACAAAAGATTTGATATAAGACACGTAGTGTGAGCTAACAGGCGGGAACCTCGATCATTTGTGCGGATGTACTCGTTGCCCTGGAGATCTGCCGGCGTTGCAGTGTATCAACACTGAAGTTCACATACCGAATGTGGCGCTGTATTGATGCAGATCATTGACAAGTAGACATCGTTCGCACAACAAGTTCAGAGACTGATTTTATTCTTAGCGTATAAGCGACGTCAGCGGAATAATGACGGTGGCAGCTTGAACTAACCACTGTAAACAAGAGAATCGCGCATTCGACCAGTCAGCTGCGAGCAGTCAGTGCTAAATGGTGGACGGGCGGCTGTAGTGTGTCAGCTTTGTTGTGTCACAAATCGTAATGGAGTAACATCTCCAAATCAAGTATTAAAGACGTTCTACGGAATCATTTCAAGAGGAGAATAGTGTGTGCGAAATTAGTCATCCATACTGATTCCAGAACACAAGCAACGACGCGTAGACACCTGCCGCGACTTTACTGAAATCCAGGAAGTGGTCCACCATAGTCCATAGTTCAGCAGAAATTCTTCGTCTTTCCTCTTTCTGCTCGTCTGTTGGTGCGTGAGGGGCGATTTTCGCATAAACTTTCCGTTTCCCTAAATCATCGCGTTCAATGACACACATCACGATTCGAAATAATTTGTTCTGATAATGCAAGCACAGTTACACGACGGTCTTCTAGCATTAGCTGCCTTACACGCTTCACGTTAGCATCGTTGTGTGCTGCAGACGGGCTACCAGCTCTGGGTTCGTTTTGCACTGAATCTCTGCCTTTTGTGCAACTCGAAAACACGACTACTCGAAAGTGTCTCGCCTGCGTATGCTTGCTTACGTTTCACTTGGGATGTAACGCAGAACTTTGTTCAATCTTTGCTCACAGTCATCACCCACTGTGTCACCGAAATTAATACGCCAAAAATCTAAATAGTATGTTACTGAGCACAGCCCTGCTACCTAGTGAGTTAACGCGGACGCTTGGCCAAGGTCATTTCAAAGACGCACAGATACTAGGTGACATAAAAAAAACAACATCTGTTCCTTTTTTTAGTGTTTCAAACTCTGGAACTTTGCTGACAAAGCGAGTATTTTATTTCCAGTATTCGATCTTATGAACTTCCAACATCTAAGTTTTCCCTGACCACTACCATCTCGTTCCTCTGAATCAGTTCAGGACTTCATGGAACGGCACGTGAGCTGGCATAGTTCAAGATTAATACCGACCTCTCGCAACAGTAACATGATGTCATGTCGATGCTGTGAATAATGTAGTTCTTTATAATCGGTAGGTGTCATTATTTAGCGACTACGTAGCACAGATGTAAATGCAAAGACAAAAGAGGTGCAAAGGAAACTAATGGGTTTAGATACGTGCAAAACGATTCTGTACAAAACGCCAGCTTAAGCGGAAAATAAAAACGCTCCTAAAAAACTGGGCTAGACTAGCCTCATCTTGGTACCTCACGCGCGACAACACACAAAGTACACCACCTATATCCTCCTCTGATGCAGAAAACTGGATTACACAGCAGGCTGGGAGTCTCGTTACGAACGAAAATTGCTTGCACCGGCGACAAGTTAAATACTTGTTTCCGGAAAAAAGTGATTAGGTAACGTGAGAGAAATGCCAAAGCTAAGGCTTACTGCAAAACGCATCATGACTTTGTAATTAAATTATGTTGCGCGATTATAGTATCACTGGATTCTGCAATCTTCCTATGGATCATTTGTGGACTAACACTGATCTAAGCAACTAAAGAAGATACGACTGCTGTTTTCTTCACTACATGCGTAGAACGGGAATGGTGTAATACCGAAGCTGTGCGAAAGTTTCTTGGTACTTCGAATCGAATCGCAGCAATTATGTTCAAGGTTACACTCCTAACAAACTATTTCCTTCTATAAAATGCTTAAATAAATCTTTTTTGTATCTCCACATTTGTATTTTAAGGGAACACTAAATATAGAGACCGTGATTAAATACAGCAAAAATTAAAACATAAATGAAATATATGCATATAGAAAAGTCACCTCTACAGCATTTACCAGAGAGCCTTACGAGGTGAGCTTATACTATCTGAATTCAGCGATTACAGAGATATCAATGAAGTTTCGTTATTCTAAAATATTTCGTTCACTTGTTGATATACATGCAGTAAAATCGGTGTGTTACACACCTGAAGTTACGTATGACAGTCGATATTGATATCTGAAAGGTGAAAATTCAAAACGGTCTGGAACCAGTGAAGAAATTTCTCAGCAGCCTTGCAACTCATGTTCGCTGACGTAATCAACGGAGGATGGCCGAATCATTCAGATGTTTCAGGAATCGGGCATGAATCACACTTCCCTTATCAGTAGGTGAACGTAAGTTTCAGATACTGAAACTCTGACAGACCCCACTATCTAGACAATGGCACACATCAGACTCCAGCACATTCATCCTAAAAAATTGAACTTGGGACGTATATGTTTCTCCCTATCAGGTGGCAGTTACGGGAAGATCTGTCGATACGATATTGGATAATTAACAGATACATAAAGCACATAATGTTGTCCTTTAAGTTAACGGGTAATTTAACTCGCGTCGAAAGTTAACCCGGAAGTTCCAAATTTATAAGCGTTTAGTGAAGCTCAGTACGGATTATTATCGTGTAGAACGAAAATAATTTTCTTTAGGAGCATTATTTGTTTCTTTATCAGTTTTCGGACTGGGTTAATCCGTCTTCCCACAGTTTCTCTTCTGTACGAATTCCTTCGCCTCGGAGTAGCACTTACACCCAAACCGCTGAATTACTTATTGGATACGTTCCAATATGCCTTCCCCTATAATTCTGCCGTCTACGGTCCCCTGTAATGCCATATTGAAAAAGATATTTCTTGCGAAAAATAGGAGAGAAGAAAGATTAAATGTGGATTCATGAAGTTCCGATACGGATATAACCACGAAACGAAGGCGGGTTAGCGTTTAAATAGGGTCTCGTCGGTTCGACGTCAGTAGAGGAACAGCTCGCCTTAGTTGGAGAATGATGGTTACTTAACGGACAACGAAGAGATAAATGAAAAAAAAGGGCTGACGAAAATTCAATTCTCTTCCTTCCGAACATCAGTTCCGTTGTAAACACTGCGCCGTCTCGCTGTGACAATTAATGAACAGAAAAGAAGGTCGACACTGAGGATAATTAATGCATTAAACGACAGAAGTTTCTTTCGGCTTAAATGTGTCAGTACGTACTCTTTGCGAATAGCAATAAACAAACTTGCTCGATTTATTATGTATTTCTAAGTCTACCTTGAGCTATGTGTTAGTAAATATCATGCCACTGAATCGGGAACAGAACAACTATACATGGTAATTTCAGAGGTATATTTACTGACCAGTATTACTTAAAGCGTTAAATATGTTTCATATACAACAAGCCACAGGATTACATTAGGAAACGAAATAACCGCTAACAACACAGAAAAATAAATCGGAAAGCTCTGGATACATTTCATGATAAAACTCTCCTCATTCGAAAAGCTATTGCTCCGCGCTTTGGCTGAAGTAACAAGTTTCCTACATGCAAATGTGTATGGTTGCTCGACCACGATACAGTTTTCTCTGTGATAGTTTTTACAGCTAAGTGTTTACAAACAGATATAACAGGCCAAGTAGTTTGGTTGATACGCTTCCACGTCGGCAAATATTTCGTCAATTATCAAAGATGCATATTCAATGTGCAGAGAACCGTTGTAGCTTTCAGAAAAACGATGAATATGGCTACCGCAGTTGTGGAGTAAACGAAAATGGAACTCGCCACTCGGGACGATTAGTTATAATCTACGATCTGGTAGAATCGATTATTTTCATGAATCTTAAGACTGATGTGCGAAATACGAGCGTTTATCGTCGGAAATTCAGTTCAAGATCCTGGAGCAAGACTTTTGCAGCTACATCATACCTAATACTGCGTATGCTTGCAGACAAGTTACGTGTACCACTGTACTCTATACAACTGAAACCTTGGCAAGAACTGATGTGTTTTCTCTGTCGCTTCCATTACTATCCCCACTAAAATTTTCATAGTAACTAATAATAGAGGCATTTGCTACGTAAAGCACCGACTGTACAGCGGGTTATGAAACGCAGCTGCCAGACACATATGGTAAAGTTTTAAAGCTTGACGTCAGTCAGTGGGCCACATTGTTGTAACTAACATACTGTCGGTGATAGACAAACTCGCGTTTGACTATAGCTAAGCGCACAATGCTCTCATCTATCGAAGTTTCCATTTCTCGGTGAGAGTTTTTCTGCTATTTGGTAATACTGCAGTAGAAAGAACTTCAATTACTACACTGCGCACTAGGACCAAGTACACAACGTTATAGGTGAGATATTTCTTAAATTCTCCTCGCATCTGTACTGCACTTGAGAAAAACCATTAATTACGGCCGTAAATCCATACTTTACGTATCCACTGGACAGCGGGATAAAAAGTGCCATCAATCACGTGTGTTCCCCGGGCGCAGACACTGATTACATAGCCATCGATCAGTGCTCTTTTTTTTACTCGACGTGCACTTTCCCAAGCAATGCACGTATTGACTGGATAACTGCAGAAGCCGTAGTATGTTAGTCCTTTCTGGATTAAACAGCGTTGTGGGAAACATGTGACTTGTAGCAATTCGTCAGGTTATTAGACATCCCACATGCTTTTTCGTGTTTGAATAATTTACGTTTCATACAGTTTTAAACTTCACAAACGATGTCGAAATTATCCAAATTAAATCCATTACATCAGAAATGCTTTGTGTGTTCTAATTCAGTCAGAGGACTAAATCGATTACGGCTTACCGTGTTATTCTAAATACATTTCTGGAGTTCAACCTGTGTTCTTGACATCATAGCACATAAATTGTGTCATGTTAAAGGGAATTCTCCCAAATACCGGGGAAAAAGTTCATAACTGTAAAGTCTGTACAGTTTGAGAGTCACCAACCACGAGTCTGAGTTTGGTGCACTCTTGAGTTGCACGCTAAAATTGCACTGCATGCAAGAGTGCAATCAGGAAGCTACTCAATGAAACAATATCGAAATTTTGCGAAGTATTGTTCCCTTTCGCTTATCTAGTGGAAAAATAAAGTATTTTCAATAAGGATGCTTGAATTTTAAATCTTTGCCTATGTTTTACGCGAAGCTGATACTACTTTTACGCTTACTACGTGACTAGTCGTGGCAACACAGTCATTTTTAGTGAAACCCTGTGTATTCAAAGCTTGTTAGCTTCAGAACATGAAGACGTGTGACGCCGACAACCGGCTTTCGCAAGCGCGCGAGAGTTCTACTCCTTTTCGGTACGCGTTCCATATATGGCTCTCCAGTAGCTCTCAACGGGGCGACGGCACAGCGAGTGACGTCATTCATAATTAATGATACGACATGTTTGCATCTGGCACCAGACGTCGCATTTAAGAAACACACACTTTGGGTAAATATGCAAATCGTGATGAATATAATGGGAAGCTACATGTTTCAGAGACTAGCGTCTATATGAGGAGTAGTAGCACCCTA